>NW_018397254.1:8997899-9010863 GCF_002168275.2 Theobroma umbraticum | reverse complement strand
GTAATTTAGAGCGACAGCATATTGGTACAGCATCAATGCTACCAATAATGAAACTTAAGGTAGTGTAAGAATTCAAGGAGTAGTGGTTGAATGAGATGGAATAAGCTTAGGGTCGGACATGTCCTCGGCAACAGTTGGTACGGTAGGCAAAAAGGGCTTAAACAATTCTGGCAAAATGGGCAGTTCAGGCTTTGGCAATTCTGGAAATTCAGGTAATGGTGGCAATTCGACCTTTGGAAATGGCAGTAGGTCAGGCAATTCAGGCTTAGGAAGTTCGGGTATCTCTGGCAAAGTTACTTCAAGAAGATTGCGTGCCTGAACAAGGATGGTACCGTCGCTGCTTATGGACCACAAAGTGATTAGAAAAAGCGGTAATATAAGGGTTGAGAGGTAGTGAGATGTCATCACTGGTGCAACAAACAAAGCTTCAAGTGGAAACAGTGTTTAACCAGCTCCTACGACTCTGTGTATTTGTGCTTGAATATTCCTGTATACTACGCTTTTATAGATGCAGAAAGCGGAAGATGGGAGGGTTTTGAGAAACGTTGGTGGGAAAGTGTATGTAGTTAGTTCCAACTGCTTACCTGCATTACTTCCTTTGCTACTGTCACAATAATGAATTACTCAAACATATCTATACTCTGCCCCTCTGCTAACTGCTACTTGTAGTTACTATTAGCCAAGCGAATTGCTTGCTGCTCACAACATTTACCGATTATTCATGGAATGTATGGTATTGTAGGCAGTTGCATGCATGCATGCTATCTCAATCATCGATCTAGTGGGCATAAATCGGCCAAAGAAAAGATTGTATAAGTCCTTCGGTCTGCTTTTCTAGGTATTACTCACTTTGAAGAGATTATTGATAATGCCTTTTTAATTCCTTGACATAAAATATGTTCATTTTTATAGTTAATTGACATTAAATAGAATCCTCAAGTCACCAGCAAAGATTGGGTTAGTGATGAAAGAGACAGATAACAATATTCGGTTTAGTTTTTCCACCATAAGAATGGTTATAAATAAGAAAAAAATTCTCCACCTTAAGGAAAACAAGAAGGATTGATCAAATTATATTGAATTTATTATTAAAAACAGAACGTGCAGTACAAAACATTATTCTCCATTTTACTAATAAAATTTTCCTGCAATTATAAAAAGATGTTAACTAGCTTTAAATATTTGATTAATTCACTATTTCTTTTAAAGGGGTTACTTTTTGTTTATGTAGCAGGAAATTAATTATTGGAAGTGTTAAGTTGTATAGAATTTTCTTAAAAAGGAAAAAATTGGTTAAATCAATTTTTAATTAATCAATAGTGGGCTAAAATTGTGTCGAGGTACCAATTAGATTTTAAGTTAATTATGATTATGAAGTTCAACTATTTGACCTTAAAAAATTAAAACCATATCCCTACGTACATAGGAAATTTTTATATTTTACTAACGATGTATAGGATTACTATTGCATGCAACACTACGACATAAAATCTAGCTGATTATAAGTGAAATTAAAAATAAATGTAATAGTTATTAACTTTTAATAAAATATAAGCATACAATACAACAAACAGTACGGGGGAATTATGGACTATGGTCTTGTGGACATAAGAATTAGTATATGAATCTCCTCTCCGCAATTCACCAATTATTAACACGCTAAGTTATACTTGAACACCCAACATTCTGCGGAAACTACTATAGAAGACAAGGGGGTGCAATGTAGTGATTCAAGGATTGGCCATTGGCTATTCAGGAAATTTGGGCACTTCTAGCTTTGGCCACTGCGGCACCTTAGGCATTTCTGCCATTGGAAACTCAGGCACCTTGGGCATTTCCGGCTTTGGAAACTCGGGCCACTTAGGTTCTTCTGGCTTTGGCCATTCAGTCGATTTAGGCACCTCTGGCTTTGGCGATTCAGTTGATTTAGCCACCTCTGGCTCTGGCAACTTATGTATTTTAGGCTTTTCATGTTTTGGCAACTCTGGCTTTTTGCAATCATGCTTTTGCCTTTTCTGAGGAACCTCAAGCTTTTCCGATTTGGGTTTCTCAGCTTCCCTGGGCATTTCGAGTTTTGGCAACCGAGGGTACTTGGGCATTTCTGTCTTTAATTCGGGTTTTTTCTTCTCAGGCACTTCGGATTCTGGCAACTCAGGATACTTGGGCTCTTCAGGCTTTTGCAACTCTGGCATTTTGGGCCATTCGGGCACTTCAGGCATCTGAGGCTTGTAAGGAAGTTCCGGCTTCTCTGGCAAGGTTATCTGAGTCTCTAAATGGCGTCGAGGCCCTACCAAGACACTCATTACTGACAAACCAATCAGCAAAAGCTGTAAAATGAAGAAAGGAAGGCGAACATTTTGGGCCATGGTTGAGGGAGATGACAAGAAGGATAACTAATCTTCCCAACCAGTGAGCTTTGGATTAAGTATATTTGTCTGTGCATTGTTGTTCGTGTGTCATTAGCCTTCTATAGATGTGAGAAGCGGAGAATGGGAGGTCTGAAAGCTGGTTTGTTAGGATTTCCTCTACGTAGTTAGTACAACGTCTTACCTACATTACTTGACTATTTCCGTATCACGATTAAAATGTGCTCCGCCTCCAAATAGCTTATCAACAGTTCCTACAAATTAATTAAACTAGGGGAAAACAACAGATTAAATATACAAATTATACATTATCAAGTTGAGTTCTTTAGGTCTGGTCATCAGAAAATGCTCATTGGATTTTTTTTTGAAATTATTAGACCAATCTTATGTACCCAGAATCATTAATCATTTCAGAACATTAATGATATAGAATTCAGGTTGTAGTAACATTATCAGAATCACAAGCATACATACAGTCTATCAGCCTGTTTTCTTGTTTTTTATTTTATTTTATTTTTATTTTTCAGCCAGCCAAATAGCTTCTTCTTTTCTTCGTTTTAACATAATTCTTGTCACCAGTTGAACTAAACATGTGTTTTTTTTTTTTAAATTGGGAGGCATAAACTGGCCCAAAAGGGAAAAAATCGAAGGCAACCCAGGCTCTGATCTACTCTTGGCAACCTACAGCTTGCATGTTATCAGTTTCATTCCCTTTGTTCTAGAATCTTTTGACAAATTTCCGGTTATTTTAGACTTCACGTATCTCCTCACAATCACATCCATGAGTAGCATGGTTTGATAAAGTGTTATTCTTCAGTCGATCACCGAACATGTCCCTGCTACATTATTATTGTAGAAATTTGTGAATGCATTGCATTCATTTCTTCCTCAGTACTTGACCACTCAGGTTTTGCTTGCATGGAAAATGATTACTAATCAAGACAAAAGTGATTTATCAATGAGGTGATAACTAATACTAATAATAATAATAATAATAAGCACTGCAAAGTAATAACAAGTTAATCTTATGTTCCTCGCATTCTAATTATCTCGATTTTCTTTTCCTTCAGTTCAATGGCTCAGTTATAGAAATAAGATATTTCTTTCCATTCCAAATTCTATTTGAAGTACAAATTAATTTCAAATATTATTTTTCCGTTTCAGTACTATGTTTCTTGACTATATGTATAAGTTTATGCTTCTTGAAGGTGAATCTCAACACTTTTTCAAGTCTTTTTTGTCTTTTCTTCTTTCTTTTTTCTGATTCCAATTGATTTCATATGGATAAATTTAAGTGAATGTTAAGTAATGCATATGATGATGAGGTTCTTCCAACCAAACACGTTAAATTGGTTGTGGTAATTATACACAATGTACTAAATGACAAGAAACCCTCAATTATCTAGTGATGAGAATGAGATATTGTTATTTGTTTATTTATTTATTTCTCCAAATTTTGCTTATCACTGTTAGAGGCTTCAAAAACAGAGGGATTATATGAATAGGAAAGACCCTTTTTATCCTGGTCATGGCAATGATTGTTTGCAAAGAATTTCTACAATGCATGCCCTGTCCTTCTTTTTCTCTTTTTAGCCATAAATCATCGTCCTGAATTAATTTCAATTACTTTATTTTGTTTAGAAAGAATTCTTAATTTGAGTGTTGTCATTAGATAATAGATGCTAAATAAGATTTATACCATTTACACAGCTTATGGAAGCATATAATACCATGGGGGACCATTTTGCATAAATGTAGTAACTAATACATATGGTAGGGTGAAACAAAATTGAACATATTGAATAGGACGAGACGAGACGACTACAACAGAATCATTCTGAACTATAAATTTATAAAATTATAAATTTATTAAAAAATTATATATAATAAAATAAACGAGACGACTACAATAGAACACTTTGGAACAACATCTCAAACAACACATTTATGCATCATCAGGTCTAAGCAACAATGAATACACTCATCCACTAATCAACAGACTACTATAAGAGGAACCCTAGCAACAATATGTGTAATGCAGGTGACAAAGGCAGTGTCAAGATTCAAGGGCTCGTTGTTGTGTAAGGTGGAGTTTAGGAAGGGATGGGGAAGTCTTTAGGAAGACTTGTCATGGTAGGCAATTAAGGCCGGTTGGGCACTTCTTCCTTTGGCGCTTCAGACTTTGGCAAGTCAGGCAACTTGGGTAGTTCTGGCTTGGGCAATTCCGGAACTTTGGGTTCTTCGTGTTTTGGAAGGTCAGGCAGCTTAGGCAACTCAGGCTTTGGTAACTCAGGAACCTTGGGTTCTTCAGGTTTTGGCATTTCAGGCAACTTAGGCAATTCAGGCTTTGGCAACTCAGGAACTTTTGGCAATTCAGGCTTTGGCAACTCAGGAGCTTTGGGCAACTCTGGAACTTTAGGCAATTCAGGCTTTGGAAACTCTGGAGCTTTTTCTTCTTCAGGTTTTTGCAATTCAGACAACTTGGGTAACTCAGGCTTTGGAGACTCAGGAACTTTGGGCAATTCAGACTTTGGCAACTCAGGAGTTTTGGGCAATTCAGGCTTAGGCAACACGGGCACTTTGGGCAATTCAGGCTTTGGCAACTCAGGAGTTTTGGACAATTCAGGCTTAGGCAACTCCGGTACTTTAGGCAACTCTGGCTTTGGCAACTCAGGAACTTTTGGCAATTCAGGCTTAGGCAACTCAGGCACTTTTGGAATTTCTGGCTTCGGAGCTTCTGGTAGCTCAGGCTTTGGGAGTTCAACCTTAGGAAAGGGAGGTATCTCAGGCAATTCTGGCTTAGGAAGCTCAGGTTTCTGCGGCATCGATGTCTCCAAAAGACGTCGAGCACCAACCAAGATAGTGTTGCTGCTCCTAAGTGAAAAAGTGATCAGCAAAAATGGTAGTATAAAGAAAGGGAAACGGTAGCAAGCCATGGTTAAAAAATAGATGACAAATGCTTCAAAATGAGTAATAGCTGTGCACTTGTTAATGCAATTGCATGCGCTGATGAGCCTTTTATAGGAGTGGGAAGTGGAGAACAGGGGATTTCTAGCGCTGGTTGGTGAGAAATTCTACATTTTGTTAGCTCAACTTCTCACCTGTTCATGACTGAAACGTAAGGCTTTCAAACTAAATCTACTGTTAGCGATGCCATGGAACTATTCGAACTCTGAAATGATGACACATCCATTTGACTTCTCCAAAACTAGTTGTTGAAGAAACTTTATTCAGCTCTCACCGTTTTGTTCAAAGCATCGTGATCTTTATGGGTTGAATAAGCAATAGAGTTACGCATAGTGAAGTAACAAGTTGAACTCCTTTGTGAGGCTAACGGTTGTTGTTTTGTTTTTGATTGATAGCAAACAACAGTGGCAAAGCTAACAGGTTAAATTAAGTTGAAATTTTTAAACATCAACAGGAATTTAATTTTCTTTCTTAATGGGCCGTTGAACAAAACATGCACACGGCACCACGATCACCACCTAGAAGCTTTATCTGCTCTTTGGGTAGTTCTGCTATCAACTACCTGCTTTTGCACCTTGACAATTTGCTCATGTTTCTTAGTGTGTATTTCTCTTTTTCTAGAAGAAAAAAAAACGAACAAAAATTTTAAGTGAGAGATATAAAGAAAGTGAAATTATGAAAGTTGGATTACTTATGTGTTACCAAGCACACAATAAACAGCTAACGGCAGTCTATTAGCAATTGAAATGATCTATTTGTGTTACAACTAGCCAGCCAGAGACTAACTGCGCAGAAGAGTGAAGTTGAGGTTTATATTAAAAGTTCAAAGGTAAACAATTTAAGCAAAAGCAAACATGGTTCAATAGACTCCAAAAGGGTAGATCTGATGAGACGTAGGTGATTTTTGGTTGCATGAAGAGTTCCACGCAATATGTCAATATAAAAGTTGCATTGCAACAAAAAATAATATCAATATATATGCCTTGAGGCTGCATCTATCATGTTTGCTCGTGCCTAGTCTGTTCTACGTCAATGCCATCTCCCACTCTTTCTTAGTCCTTATTTCTTCCTTCTGAGCTGAACACACCTCTCTAGTCTCCGCCAAACCCATAATTCCTTCCCGAAATTCATATCATTTCCACTCATTTGGTTGTTCCCACGTGCCCATGAGAATGATCAGTCATCCATAGAAATGTTGTTTTTTGTTTGTAAATTTTTGAGCCAATTACTGTGCATGCAGCTTTTGTTTTTCTATTAATATAACATTTAATTGATCTTGCAAGTGGCCATAGATAATAAAATATTATATAAAATGCTCATTTTCACAAATTATAATTTTGTGTTCTTTAATTTATATAAACATTTATGTAAATAATAATATAGCAAATTAAAATTATTATTCATCATGCTGTTTTAAATCTAGTTTCTAGGAAAAGTAAGATTTGATTTTCTATCTTTAAAAAATAATACAAAAATTCTCTATCCACCAAGATATCTACCATCAAGAAGAAATTAAAAGGTTTATAAATTAAAGATTTCAAGCTAAAAATAGAATTAAGTTTGTACTAATTAAATCAATTGATGATTCTGAACAAGTTTTGAACTTACTATTTCAGATGCTTTCCTTGTATATATGGAAATTAGAAATGGCTTATCAAATGAATGGTTTCTTTAACTGAAAGTATAGTTGAGAACAGTAATACACACACCCCTAATTCCAATTTGTTTGTCTTTCTATTTGTATAATCTTTTCTGTTTTGCCTTGTATACACATTCTTTCTCTTTAAATTCCATCCTCGTTGCCAATATGGATAAATTTAAGTGAATGTTTAGTAATGCATGTGATAATGTGGTTCTTCCAACCAAAAACGTTAAAGTGATTGTAGTAATTATGCAATGTGATAAATGACGAGAGACCCTTTATCACAAGCTTAGAATTTTAGTCAAGAATTTATATGAATCTTAAAGCTTAGAGTGCGGCGTTAAAGATTTGAGATAAAAAGTCTAAACAAATCTAATTCTTAAAATTTTAACCAAGAACTACATTGCGCTTAAAGTTTGGAATAAAAAGATTATGTCTAACTCAGAATTTTGTATAAAAATGCGAAAGCGAAAACTTAATAAACTTGAAAAAAAAACTTTAAAAAAAATAATTGTATTATTCTAAAAGAAACAAATACCTACAATTTTAAACAATAATTGTATTATTGCCAAGAGAAAAACAAATAATTAAGATTCTAAACAAATAACTTAATGCTTACATGCTTGAATTGCTTGAATGAATGATTACTAGGACAATTGGCTCTCTTATCTTTTTTTTCCCCTAGAAGCTTAAGATACTGTTTATAATATAACTTTCTTCTACTTCTAGCGGTTTATTACAACTAGAATAGGTAATAAAAGATTTAAGCAAATAAATATTCTACAATTAACCTAAAATCCTAATTTAAGTAAAATAAATAATAATTATATATAAAAATTCTATCCCTATCAAATTACTCTTATCCGAGAGTCCTTTTAAAGTCGAGCTTCGTGCAAATTCTCCATACATTCGACCCGCAGTCTTGCCAGATTGAGTAACGCAGCGTGTCTGCTGCCGGCAATCAAAATTGGCCCATGGTCAATTTTTGGCCTTGGGAGGTATAGGGCACTTATTTGTGCTGCTGTCCCAACTAGACTTGTGGGCTATGGGCAAAACCGTGACACCCTCAATTATCTAATAATGGCACATTGTTTTTTTTTTTATTTACATCTCCAAATTTTGCTTACCATTGTTAAAGGCTTCAAAAACAGAGGGATTATGTGCAAAATAATATCTACAATAGGAGCTTTCTCCTTCTTTTTTCCTTTTTGGCCATAATTTCAAGAACTTTATTTGGTTTGGAAAGGATTGTTAGTTTGAGTGTTGTCATAGACAATAGGTGCTAATTAAGATTTATACCATGTACACAGCTTACGGAAGCGTTTAGTGCTGTAGGAGGCCATGCTGCATAATTGTAGTAACTAATAAATATGCTAGGATGAAACAAAATTGAACTTACTGAATAAGAAAATCAAACTTTATATGTATTTATAAATTTATTAGGAAATTACATATGATAAAACAGTGGAGATAATTACAACAGAACTGTTCTAAAACAACAACTCAAACAACACATCTATGAATCATCTGGTCTAGCAACAATGAATACACTCATCCGCTAATCAAGAGACTACTAGAAGAGGTATACCTAGCAACAATATGTGTAATGTAGGGGACGAAGGCAGTGTGATGATTCAAGGGCTCGTGGTAGTGTAAGGTGGAGTGAAGGAAGGGATGGGAAAGTCTTTAGGAAGACTTGGCATAGTAGGCAATTCAGGCAACTTGGGCACTTCTTCCTTTGGCGTTTCAGGCTTTGGCAAGTCAGGCAACTTGGGTAGTTCTGGCTTGGGCAACTCTGGAACTTTGGGCAACTCAGGCTTTGGTAACTCTGTAACTTTAGGCAATTCAGGTTTTGGCAACTCTGGAACTTTGGGCAATTCAGGCTTTGGCAACTCGGGAACTTTTGGCAATTCAGGAGCTTTGGGCAACTCTGGAACTTTAGGAAATTCAGGCTTTGGAAACTCTGGAACTTTCACTTCTTCAGGTTTTTGCAATTCAGGCAACTTGGGTAACTCAGGCTTTGGCAACTCAGGAACTTGGGGCAATTCAGGCTTTGGCAGCTCTGGCACTTTTGGCAACTCAGGAGGTTTGGGCAATTCAGGCTTAGGCAACTCTGGCTTTGGTAACTCAGGCACCTTCGGTATTTCTGGCTTCGGAAAATCTGGCAGCTCAGGCTTTGGGAGTTCAACCTTAGGAAAGGGAGGTATCTCAGGCAATTCTGGCTTAGGAAGCTCAGGTTTCTCTGGCACCGATGTCTCTAAAAAACGTCGGGCACCAACCAGGATTGTGTTGCTGCTCCTAAGTGACAAAGTGATCAGCAAAAAGGGTAGTATAAAGAAAGGGAAACGGTAGCAAGCCATGGTTAAAAAATAGATGACAAGTGCCTCAAAATGAAAACTAGCTGTGAGCTTGTTAATGCAATTGCATGCGTTGATGAGCCTTTTATAGGCGTGGGAAGTGGAAAACAGGGGATTTCTAGGGCTGGTTGGTGAGAAATTCTACATTTTGTTAGCTCAACTTCTCACCTGTTCATGACTGAAACGTAAAGCTTTCAAACTAAATCTGCTCATAGTCATGCCATGGAACAATTCGAACTCTGATATGATGACACATCCATTTGACTTCTCCATAATTAGTTGTTGAAGAAATTTTATTCAGTTCTCACCGTTTCGTTCAAAGCATTGTGATCTTTTTGGGTTGAATAAGCAATTGAGTTACGCATAGTAAAGCAACAAGTTGAACTCCCTTGTAAGGCTAACGATTGTTTTTTTCTTGTTGATCGATTGCGAATAACAGTGGCAAAGCTAACAGGTTAAAGAATGCTGAGCTGTTTTAAACATCAGCAGGAATTTCTATCTCAATGGGCCGTTGAACAAAACACGCAAACCACTGACCACACGACGTCACCACCTAGGAGCTTTGTCTGCTCTTTTGGTAGTTCTGCTATCTACGACCTGCTTTTGCATCTCGACAGTGTGTTCATGATTCTTTGTGTCTATTTCTACTTTTTCTTTAAAACAAAAACAAAAGGTCATCTAGAGATATAAAAGAAAGTAAAATTATGAAAGTTCGATAACTTATGAGTTATGATGTATCAAATAACAGCTAATGGCAATCCATTAGATTAGTCAGTTGAAATATTACTGTGATAACAATAATATTTTATTCTAATTAAACTTTAAAATAAGTTTTATTTAAAGTATTTCACGAATTAAGTTTCAAACCCCAATGTCGTGCGTCAATTTGATTTGCTGGAAAGAAGAATACATTTTCTTCGTCAAGTACATGATAATTTTCTTCTTTTCATTTAAAGATGGGTGCTAAATCGCCGTATATTGGTATATCAGTTGTTATTTACTTTCTATGCCAGGCAAGAAACGATTGCATTGTACTGAACTTGGTCCAAATTCTCAAGGTATGAACCGACTAGCACATTAAATCCTAAATAGAATGATCCTGCTTTGGAGAGCACTGGAGCAGACAGCCTCATCCCATAGAAAAAGTACCGTTTTAGGGGAGTCCAGTTTAACTGGTACTACAATTAACCCATAACTATCCAAGAAAATTACTTCAGTTTTGGAGAGGTTTCTAGGGGCATGTGATAGTTTATTCTCCTATCCATGAATCAAACAAATCGTAGATTATGCACCATGATATCTTGGGGATGATACATTCAAGTAAAACCTCATCTAATTGTCAAGTAAATAATTGATTCAAGACCAAACCCGTCTTCCACATCTCTTGAATGAAAAACCTTCACTTCAAAACCACTGCCGCCTTCCTAAGAGCCAGATACCTTTGCACATACTCATTGGGAAGAGATCTCACAAGCTTGAAGACATCAGCATTTGCATAGCGGAGATTGGTCCTTGGATCATAGTAAGGTGCCTGCACGACAATAAAAGATTACCCTTTGGAAAGTAAACAAGTATCCAAAATGAGTGGAGGATGCAAGAACTAATACGAAGTATATTGTTCTTCACTGTATTCTAGAAATTTAAATGATCTATTTGTGTTACAACTAGCTAGAGTCTGACTCTGCAGAACAGTGAAGTTCAGGTTCATATTAAACATTCAATGTAAACAATTTAAGCACAAGCAAACATGGCTCAATAGACTCCAAAATAGTTGAGGCATGAGGAGTTTCACGCAATATGTCCATATAAAGTTTGCAACAGCCACATTTAGTTATTCTATTCATAGAATCAGTATCTACCACAGCCACTACTTTGGTGCAGGTTGTAACACAAGGGCAGCCTATATATTTCGCCCTCTTTTGAATCAAGAAGTTTGAGCAATAGTCATTTATGTAACTAAGAATATGAGATCCATTGACAGTGTAGTTGAATTTAGCTAAGTATATCCAGCCAAACCTAGTTCAAATAGCCAAAACCAGCACGCTCAACTCACACACTGCAAGCATCTTTTTCTTTTCTACTGAAGAAATAAAAAAGAAGTGGAAAGACACATATGAACGGTTGGAAGTTTAAAGCAGACGGACAGCGACCCAAACAGCAGTATTATTTCTCTTTCAACAATAGGAATCGGGCAATCTAGGGTATCAACTATCAACTGAGCATAGATGAAGTTTGAAGCAAGCATCATATGTTCCAAAAAATAATCTTAAAACCCTCAAAGTTTCAAGTGATTAACAGAATCACATACCTCAAATCCTGTGATATCACAAATTTTTTTGCATGGATGCATTGAAGGTGGTGACTCAATATTAACATCTGCAAAATCACATTAAAAAGAGGGATAATCCTATCCGGTTGAGCTTGATATTGATTTATTTGCAAGAAATATTTTTACAACAGAAGCTTCTAAACATGTAAATTCCTCTTAAAATGCCACACTGTTAGTCCAAATTAATAAAAACAACAAAATACAAAGAGATCAAACAAGCTTTTAATATATAATTTTGTAAGATTTTCATTGAAACTACTGGAAAACCTCAGCTTCATCCAACTCTGAACTCTTCAAGATAATTATCAACCCATATTGACAAAACAATATTTTATATAAACACGAAAGAAAAAAAAAACCTTACAATTGGGTTCATCAGGAGGATAATTATGGTAATTTTCAGCCTGAAGGATTTGCTTGAGCTGTTTCCACCTGACTTTTGATTGGCCTTTTGGGTATTTCTCATACATTTGTATCCTCTTGAAACTCATATGTGTTGGCAATACCAACTCTGCTTTTATCACCTCTGCCTCCATTGCTTCTCAATAATCTCAAACCCCAACAAAATAAGAGCTCCCCACACAAAAATGGGGGAAAAAAGAGATCTTGATCTTGATCTTGAGTCTCGAATGAAAACCCTAAAAGTAGAGGTTGTTGAGGAAGACAATGAAAACCGACCTCGCGTTGATGTCCACGTCGGATAAGAAAGGTCTCTGCTGGGTCAGTTATATAGAGGGCCCATGTAATCTGATGTGTAAGTTTTTCCATTACCCCCCTTCTTAAATGCTCAGCTTATCTTTATCGGTTGTGAACGACGTCGGATTTCTCTTTCTTCCTTCTGGAGTCAAAAAAAGTTATAATAAAAGAACGTCAACAACAACACGACACAGTTTGAAGCAGTAAAACCAAAAATCATAATCCATAACTTTACTTGGTACAACGTTTATAATAGTCAGTTTCTTTGCTTTTCTTTTTTTATTTTTTTGCAATAACTTCAGAAGGCCTTTGTTCTGTTTTTCAGTTTCTTTTTTCTCCATGCAAAGCTTTAATTTTTATTGCAGATTTTGAAGATCGTTATTGGAGACCTTGTTCACAGGTAATGATTGATGATCCTGATTATTATTATATTAAAAAAATAGCCCTTTTGATGATCTCCTTCGATGCTGCTGAGAAAATTTTTTGACTGAAAAAGGTCAAACATTATTTTAGCTTGATCTTTTCTTCTGTTTAGCTTGATTTTTGTGTTGTGTTTTTGTTTGTTTAAGTGGATCTTTTGATTGCGGTTGAGAATTATTACTGGGTT
>NW_018397254.1:8970604-8997799 GCF_002168275.2 Theobroma umbraticum | reverse complement strand
GGATGAGATCTGGCTCTCAGAACATTCGAAAGAAGTGGTGGCGACAAGTCAGGATTGTTCTTGCTATTGATGCGGCTGTTTGTTTGTTATTGTTCGTGATTTGGTTGTCAATCTGTAAGGGCATTCATTGCACCCGTTCGTGATTCCAAATCAATGCCACAAATGAAGTTTCATGTTAAGCACTGGACATAAAAATTCTGTAAGAATAGGTTTCAGCAGAGAGAGAATGGTTGAAAGCAATCTATCAATCTTGTTAGTGGGTTAAAAAATCACTTTGAAGGTATGTGTTTCAAATTACTCATGCAGTGGCATTAGATGTAGAGAGTCCTCTGTATAGTTTCATAGTTTTAATGCATATGTACATCAAAATCATATTGTTTATCTGAGTGTTTTTTACACCATTTTCTGCTTCAGTGTAATATTTATAGTTGCCGATGCAAATAAGATGTTCTCATGACATCTTAAATCTTAATTCTTTTTTTTTTTCCATTTTATATTTCAAAGATATGAAAAGGCGCCATTGCCACCTTTTGCTTAGTATAATTGAGATGCTATCTTAAATTCTTGTTCTTCTAGTTCCACTCTATGTTTGAAAATTGTCAACTGAAGCCTTGAAGTTTGTGTACCTTTCTCTTGACTAAGTTCACGCCAGTGTTTTATTTGCTTTTCTTGAGTGATCACAAGATAATTGTGGCTCTGCATAACATACATTTTCTTGTTCTATAACATGCATCTCCATGTAGCTTGTTAACCCACCAAATGATCTTTTATTGTACCCCTAAACAAACTTTATGGAGTAATCCGCCGAAAGCGGGAATTATTGTTCTCAATGAATGAATCTACTTTACATTTAAGTTGATACTTGATTTTAAGGATTGGATTCAGAAAACTCAGATAATGAGCTTGGAATGAGAATATTCTATAGTCGAAAGCATGCTCTTTGGGGAGGACACTGAGATGTATAGAAATTTTAGGAATTGGATGCAAGCATCTAACACATCCAAGGCATATTTTGCTAATCAAGGTTAGTCCATTTCAGTGAATTGAGAATTAATCTAATGAGGAGATAACTTATTATTTAAACATTGCTTGTTTAAATAGAGGACTGTCTCTTTCTAAGCTTTGTGTCAAAAGAAACCTTGATAAAGTGTTTGAGAGCCTACACAGCACATTATAGAATTTAGAAGTTAGAACCCTGTTGAATGCTGAACCTGCAATAATGTTAATGCTATGCTGTTCCCTGAGCTGAACCTGTCTAAACTAAGGGTACTTCCGTTTCCTCTTTATTCCATCTTTATTTTGGAAAGCAGTAACTTTTCATCTTAATATTGAAGTTAAGAATATAGACAAGGATTAGACCAAAGCTTGTTTCTATTTTTCATCCACAATTATTATGGCAAACAAGAAGATTAAAAAATAAAAAATACTAATGTGGAAAGTATTATCGACAAAAAAAGTTTACAATATCATCAAAGAATTCAAAATTATAGCATACAATATCAATCTCCTAACCCCAAGCCCCCTACATCCTTTGCATGATCCCCCTTAAACATGGATACAGAAGCAACACATTATTACATGAGATTCAACATGGTAGTTATTCCTTGAAATTACAAGGAATAACATTATTGTCAATTGTGCTGTCATTTAAAAATCAAGCATATTCTTAAAGAGTAACGAGAATGCAGAAGCAAATGATAAAGAGAAGACGTAAGGAGAAAGTTAGCACCAAAATGATTGGTTCTTCACAACAACTCTGTTTTTCCCCTCCATAACGCTTCCCTTGTAATCTAGTGTCCATTTCTCGAAAGTACAGTCAACAAAGTCATAGTAGCCACCATGCAGAGAAAGCTCCCCTTTCTTCACTTTTTCTTCTATCCATGGATATGTAAGCAGGTTTAACAGTGAACAGTTAATCGATTCCTGAAAACAAGAATATCATCAAGCTATCATTTTATTTTACATTTTGAGCTACTTCTAAATATTTCCCTTCTCCAGCAACAATTTTACCCCATTTCCAGCAACAAGGGCAACATTTGTAACAGGCATGAAACCCCAGAGCAGAATATTTATGTTGGACGAAACACTCTCATAGGAATCGAAAAGACTAAACTCCAAAAGAGAGAGAGAGAGAGAGTACTTTCTCACAATGCGTGCATTGCTGGTCAAAACTGAGGTTGGAAGCTGCAGCCTTTGTACTTAGCTTGGCGTTCTTTCCGACAATGACCCAACTTCTGATAAAGCTACTGAAATAAGACAGTTTATCCAAGTAAGCAATGCATACACAATTACTCATTTTCTTATGCGAAGATGCTGATGATAGAATAAAATGCTTTAAAAAACTGCGTTTTTAGCTAAACCTTGAATCTACTTCATCTTGCATACTCATGAGTGCACGAATGCCACCACAGCAGCTATGACCAATGATTAAAATGTTTTCAACCTGAAAAAGAAATTGCATTAAAAGTCATACACACTTCCTGAAACGGTAGCATAACAGGGCAATATAAGATTATAATTTCTCAAAAAAAATGGGGAAAGAGTGAGAGAGGTAGGAGTGACTTACTTCAAGCGAATTTACAGCAAATTCAAGTGCAGCATTAGTCTCCGACGGCCCACTCTGCACAAACAGTATCAGTTCCTAAGTGCAGGCTTTGTAGCATTGAAAAAGCAAACATAAACCTCAGTTAAATAAAAGCATAGCAATATATACCTCATATGTGGGCACCATATTCGCAACATTGCGAACCATGAAGGCTTCTCCTGGTTGAAATCCCAAGATGTTTGAGGGACATACCCTAGAGTCTGCACATGCAATTACCATAAACTGTTCTTGATATTGTTAGTACAATCATCATCCTACCCCACATTTCAAAGAACTAAATTTTAAGGAAAATCCAAAAGACTACATGAATACATCATTACTTTAGGAGCTTGAGCCTTGGAAAGTGCTTGAAAGTGTTCCAAGTTTTCCCTGCTCAAACATGAATATTGGATCAAAGGACAGACCATTTCTAATTCAAGCTAAAACACCTTGGCCAAGATTTTGCAGCTTACATGTATTTATGCTTTTTGAAACTCAGGAAATTATTCTTCATTTCATTAAACAAATCACATCCATTTCCCATTTCCATTATGCTTTCCTGCTTGTCACTTTTAGGCTCCCGTGTCAGTGCTGGAGGCTCTGCTGAAGCTTTCAATTTCACACCTGAGTTGCTCCTACAAACGTCAGAGAAAGACATTTGTGGCGGCATAAAATAGATTTATCAGTCAAACTGAATCCAAGAAACTACATTGCAGGTGAGTTAAAACCAAATTGAAAATAAGCTTATCTCTTAGGGTCAACCCAGAAACTTGAATTGTAGTCGTAATCTTAAATTGTATAACTTCTCCTATAACAAATCATCAAACAAGATTAATCAGAGCTTGAAACTCACAAAAGATCTTTAGCAAATTCCCACTATTTTAATTTCCTTACATGAAGAATAAACAAATGGTTGTGGCTAAAGGGACCACATATCAGATCCACAATTTTAGATCAGTTGAAGCCTTATTAACGCCATAGAGCAATAGTAAAAATGCAAAAGGTTTCTGCAGTAACAGATTTAAGTCATTCAAAAGTACTCCTGATTCTTTTCCCAGAAAAGGAAAAGAATAAAAGTTTTGCCTTATACAGACATCCCTGCATGTATTTTCAATCTAGAAAGACTTAATAAACTACTTTCTTTTCTTTCTTCGAATCGTGTTTTCCCTTTCTGCTAGACTTAGTTACTTAATATCAATATCTTACCTGCAACGGTATGAAGTTATGAACATAGAAAAAGTTTAAACATTTGGAGATATAGCTCTCCAAGAAACCACCTAAAGAAAAGATAAAAAAAAAAAAACAAATCTGCGATTTTTAAGAGTTGTAAAACTGATTAAACAGTCCCTTACCTGAAACAAGTCCACAGTCTCAACTGGGTCTGCTGAATTTCCAGACTTTTGACCCTGGAACCAAAGATCCGCTGCAGAACCAGCAAACCCACATTCAAAATAAAGCATAAAATCATGCACATAGAGTAATAAATGAAAAAGGAGAGAGGGGGGGAAGGAGTTTACCGTTAATGCTCCATTTGATAAAGGGTCCTTTGAAAGAGAGGTAGGTGCAAGAGCTGCCATTGGATGGATCTAAAAATAATAGGTCAGAGACTCTCCGGAGTAAAGGAGCAGAGTTGTTTTTGGTGTGCTGATAGAAATGCAGAAGGAAAGGAGTGGTGAAGAATTAGGAGAGGCATTCAAGGTCTATATTAATAAAGGAAAGGGAAAGCCTTTAAAAAGTGGTTGTGCGTTGGTTGGATCGAGCAACGTACACTTGTTCTGTTGTTCAGTTGCTCTGTCCTCCAAGAAAGGCGGAGAAAACTATGTCTAATGTAATAAATTTATTAAAGGGCCGACGGATTGCTGTTGGGCCTTTCCCCATCTGGAACCCTGCCTGCCTGCCTGCCATTTTGTATTTTCGCCCCCCTGAAACTTTGGATGATCAATAAACAAAGAATTCTCTAGAATTGCACCTGCTCTTTAAAGGTGTGCAAATACATACAAATCGAACCTAAAACCTAAAATGAATCGAAGTCGTTTGACTCTTAGTTGTAATAAGATTCGGTTCAAAATAAAAAAATTTTTAATTAAACTAACTGAACTTGAATAAAGATATAATGTGATTTTCACATAAAAATAAATTATAAATTATTTATTTTTATTTTTATTCACATTTTTAATTATTTATTATTTACATGAATATCCATTTTATTTATTTTAATTGTATATCATCATTTTTAATTTTTTATAATATTAATTTATAAAAAATGTAATATAAATAAATATATAAAAAGATTTTAAATTTGAGTTTTAAATACCAAATCGAACTAGAACTAATTCGATTTTGATTAATTTAATTTAATTTTAATTATTTTTAAATATTAATTTAATTATTAAATATTTAAAATTAAATTAATCGAAATAATCGTTTGATATGTTCTACTGCTCACTTTACAAAATTACAGATCGATTACACAATCGTACGTTATAAAGCACAGAATTTGGGGTTCCGTTGATTGGACTGATGACAGAAAAGACGATGGGCAACACCTAGGCCACAGCCCTGGCCTAATCTACATGCCTTACTGGTCCTTGCACAAAATATATAAAGAAATAAAACACCTTGTTCCTGTGATAATATAAAAAGAAAAGAAAACTTTACAGGTAAACTTGGTTACGGATGCAATGCAAGGGAGAGACAGCCGATACTGACGACGCAGAAACCTGTCAAGGAAATTATACCTACGTTGATTGAACGCATCGCACTTGTATGCCTACCACCACAGACTGATTGAATAATACATAACAATTTATTCATATCTGATGTGATTGGACTAGACATAATATTCAATTAGAAAAATAAAATAATAATGAAAAGAAGAGGGCAGGGGGCTGGCAGAATACAAAAACATTGGACAGCAAAAAACGAAGCCTAACAAACAAGAAAACAAGGTCGACACTCAACACGACACACCCTTATTCCATCCAGTGGCATGCCAGGGTAGAACACTGATTGCTGAGTGCTGCATCCACGTTTAGGCAAAGCATTAGCATCGTCTTGAACCTCTTAAACCACGTGTCGAAGGGATTTCAAAGGCAGAAATCTTCCTACCACGCATATATTGCAAGCTTCCAGCCAGATGTCACCGGCACTTGGATTTCCTAGCTCATTAGTCATTCTCAGCATTTGCAGAGAGACAAAGTTGAGACCAACAAGATAGCTCTTCTTGAACATGAGGCGTCCAGTTCAATAGCCCCCAAATGGGTCACACCAATGATGCTGTGATATTCATAGTAATAACATGCTTTCCCATATTGGAGAGCTTAATTTCAATAGACAAGGAATAGTGGTTACCAACAATAAAAACTCTCTTCAAACTGAAACCAATGGCAAAACATTTCAAACCCATCTTTAGCTGCAAAGCTGAAGAGGCCATCTGCACTAATTGTGTCTCAAACACCACCACAGTTTTGGCAATGCTAGCATTCTTGTCTAGCAGCAAGTTCTCAATTACCATCTCAAATCTGTGCCCCATTGCCACTTTCAGACAAAAGATTCTCCGTTACCCATAGTCCCATGCCTAACATTAATCAAATATTCATGACACACTTCTAAATGGACAGGAGATGCTATCTATATCACTTTCACACGGATACCATACCTGTGCCCTTTTGAAAGAGAAAGTAATCAATTGCTACACTCTGCAATTGCTTAGTATGGTCGACAGATAAGAAAGCCGTTCACTTCCATCCCAAGTAATCTGCATCCCACAGCACTGCTTTTGGACATCTTCTCAGCACCTAAAACAATCAGCAACACTTCACCACTAGGAAGAAGAATCAGAAGCAGCCTCCAAATTTTTACAGGGAAGTAAGTGCAGTTAAGAATCAGACTATATGCCACATGTCTTCCCAGGCCAGCGCCACACAAAGCACTTAAGAGTCAGTTATAAAAACCCAAACCCCATAAGAAGTACAAACACAGATTCAAGCAAAGATATCCAACCAGCTAAGCACTTCTCATTCCCACATGTCTTTCCTTCAGTAAGAGATGCATGATACGAAAGAGAAATCTGTTGAAGCATTATCAGTACCAAGCACAAAGAAAAGAAAGCATAAATCATATGACACAGAATAGTAACATTTAAAATGTGCAGCCATCGTTGCATATAACTAGAACTAATAATTAGAATAAGATGTTGGAATCTTCAACATCTGATCAGAAAGTTAGCTATCTCCTTGAATGTTGCAATACGAAGATGATGCCTGTTATAAGACAAGGAAATTAAACATAAAGCACAACAACTCAATTACCAAAGAGCAGTACTTGGGTGGATAGGGGAACGTTGATATTGAGCTAAAATATTATACCAAACTAGTTACCAAATACCTTGATCAAGATATAAAAAGAAAGGAAAGGGAAACATCAGATTTCAAATCTCTAAATAAGGGCAAGGAGTTTATAAAGCTAACTTTCAAAGATATTGGGAAGAATAGGCGTCTAAAGATTTAGCACAATGTTGATCCAGGGGTGTTTCAGCATCTTAGAAGGAATAATGTTTTAAGGTCTTATTTATGGAGCAACTATATAAAGAGTAGTAAGAATAAATCTTTCAGACTGGAAATTTCTAAACTCCTTGATCATAAGGCTACATGCCACAAATTACCATATAAACATTAGATGCTTCAGTTCTTGAATTACAAAAAGAGCCAGAAAGAGCTTAAGGAAAGGCTACTTTTTTAAAATTCAGGCCAACAATGAAGAAGAAATAATCAGTGGCGGCCAGTATTGCAGCAAAACTAATTCTGGGCAAGTCATACTACAAAGTTATCCAGCAAAGGTAAAAACTAATAGTCAGTTTAATGAGAGGGAGGGAGAGAACTCTGAAGCTGCAGAGCAAGACTAACAGTTATTGTGGGTAACTGAATTCGAGCCAAAGCTTTCATGATAAAGAAAGATGCATGAATTACAAGTACATACAAGTAAAGCAAGGACACAATCAACAAAAAGGATATTAAAGCTGATATTCACACCTTTTTTAGAATGGAAGAGTTAAGTGGTAATGGAAACAACCTCTGGAAAGTCATATATAGAACCAAGGAAGAGGATTTATGAAATCGCAAGCATTGGTAACAAAATCAATAGAGGGTCCATAAAGATTGAACCTTCTTCCGCTAAGAATCCTCTGTCCAATGAAATCCTCTCAAAAGCAAAGGTAACAAATCTAAATAGCTCAATCTGCCTTTTCAAAGCACATTAATATCTCAGTGTCAGTCCGTTTTCTTCTTTTTATAAGAGGAAAAAGTGGCAGGGAAAAAAGCACTCTAGGAGGAGATCAAAATTTGAAGGCAGCAATATCATGAGGGGGAATACCCTATAGTTAAATTCTCAAATCAAAGAGAAAGAGAACCAGTCAGAAAACTTACCATCTATTCCTGTGACTGCAAGTATCACGGTAGACAGAATACTCAATCCTCAACCAACATGTCTTATGCTTATGTACCAAACTTTCTAACCTACCCTCCCAAACAGGAAAATTTATTCAGAATAAACAGGCAGCAGAAAACAATAAAAATAATGAGAGGAAAGATCGAATTCAACTCTGAGAAATTCATGGAAGGAGATCCCAAGTACCTCCACATAATTAAACACTACAAGCATACAGTTACAACAACTACGAGCGCTGCAAACGAAAACCAAAAAACAAGGATCTTACTTCACTAAGTAGCCTTAACTTTATCATCCCCAACAACTGAGAGTATAGGCAAGCTACTCAAAAACTCATCAAGACCCTCAAAAAAGCCATTCCCTTCAATGTTATCCTCCTCCCCATATCCAGCATGATTCCCCTCACTCCGCCCTGGTGCCGGCTCATCCACTTCATTACTAAACTCCACATTCAAATCCAACTTCCCCAAATCTTTTGCCCCTCTTCCCATCTGCTTCCTCCCACTACTTCCTACTCCCCTTCTGCTCGACTCAGCAGTTGGCATACCATCTCGCACCATGGACGCACCACTCAAATTCCCACCGTGACTGACATTAACTTGCTCATTACTCTCCTTTTTCACTCTCTCACTCTGTGGTTTCTTAGCATTTTTCCCCACGGATCCTTTCCCTTTGGCATTCTTCGCCTTCTTCTTTCTCCTCTCATTCTGCCATTCATCATCATCATCATCATCCTCCTCCTCCTCAGAACTCACACTCGAATCAGATATCTCTACATATACATCATGCTCATCATAAAACACTCTCGGAGCAGACTTTTTGGCGGTCTTTTGTTTTTCAACATTCTTGTTGTTAGGGCATGCAAACATGGTCGAAATAGGTGACCAACTGGGAAAATTACCGTCCATATTCTTTCCATTCCCCGAAAATCCTAATGGGAAAATCCCCCAACAGCAGAAATACGTGTCCTTTCCGGTCACCGGCGGTGATGGTATCACAACTGCGTGGAATGCTCTCCTGCAAGTCTTAGTCTGACACCTCAAAGTACAATCCTCATATGCCTTCGGGTACTCATAGAGAACGTAACAGTACGGACAGGCGGTCCAGAAAGTCGGTCCCTCGTTCTCAGAAGCTTGACTAGGGCAAGTCGAATCAGTCTTCCGAGCCCCACCAGTTGACTCTGTCCGACTATGCTCCGTAGAAGGAGTTGCTGTCCGATTAATCATACCCGCCCGAGTCGGCTCAGTCCCATTAAACTGACTGGAGCTAGCAGTTCCTGTCTGGTTAATCTGGCTCGTCCGTGTAGGCTCGGGCCGACTAATCTGGCTCGAACCAACTGATCCTGTCAGATTAATCTGACCCGGTCCTGTTAAACCTATCTGATTAATCTGCCTCGTCCAAGTTGATTCAGCCTGCCGAGTGGAATCCTCCTGATTATTATTTAAACCCAACTGCCCTCCTCCTTCTAATGCAGCATTTTCGTCTTTACTATTATTTTTTCTAGGGCTTCTCCTCACATATAGCGGTTGCGTAATTTGCGCTGGCGCATCTCTCTGCGGCATTTGCATAAATAGCGTTTGCGTCTCTTTCGGCGGTGGAGGCGGCGGTGGTTGCATAAACAGCGCCTGAGTTTGCGGTTGCTGAAGATGCGGTTGTTGTTGACTGATTTGACTCACATGACCAAGCTGAAGGAACCTCAACTCGTTATCATAAAGGGTCTTTTTAGAAGGGTTCGACAACACATTCCAAGCTTCAGAAACGACTCGAAACGCCTGATCCGCGAAAGAGAGCCTGTTCTTCCCAGGATTTAATAGGAGAGCGAGTTTCCTGTACTGACTCGCCACCACTTCCATGGACTGAGTTAAGGGAACGAGTTGGAGGATCCCGTACCAGTCTTGAGGGTTGGCTTGGGCGGTTAAGAGAGTGTCGGTTACGGCGAGGATTTGGTCCGCGAGGACAGGGGCCGATTCTCGAGCTCGGATCGCGAAGGTTCTGGTCCCCTGCAAATCACGCGACGCCAGTAGTTTCTCCGCTATGCTTAGCCACCGCTCGGCCTCGGTCGTGCCATCGTCCATTTTCTCCTAACGTTTCTCTCTCTAGGATTTCGTTTCTCTCTCTTGCTGTTTTGTTTTGCGGGAACTGTATGTTTGGTGACAGGAAGACCAGACAAAAGCGGCACCCGTGTCTTGTTTTCAGGAGTGGACGAGGGAGGACAGGTGTTTTGGACAAACGACAGGGAGGTTTCCGTTGGTTCGGACGGGATAAGATTGGCATTGTGTGGGTATTACTGTCAATTGAGCTTCACTGTTTTAAACAGTGCAAGACAGAGGCAAAAACAAAAAGATGGCAAGCTTTGCCGGGTAAGGGTGTTTCGGTCATTACATGAATATTGGGGGCATAGACAGTTTCTTAACATGTGAAAAATGAGGAGGCCTGGTTGAGTTGTGGTCCAATTTTAATCTGAACGTGCGCCAAACAATTGAAGGGGAAGGGGAAGGGGCAGGGGTTCTCATTTTTGGTCATCTGGTTGGTTTTGTTTAATTTCATCGTCTAGCAAGTAGCAACTATAAATGAGAAATATAAAACTAAATTGGGTTTGCAATCCCTATTTTCCCTGTTCAGAGTCTGACCTGACTGAAAGGACTAGTAATTTTGTAGGAATTGTAATTTTGTGCAAGTTGATATTGTTGTTTTTTTCACGTTTATCATGAAATTAATTGAGAAGAGTATGTAATTTGACTTTTAAATAAAATAAAAAGGATTTGATCCCTTTCTTTTTAATTTTAAAAAATCACTTTTTAATCATTCATATTTTTAAAAATTAATATTTTATGCATTCGATTCCTAAAATCTAGTAACTTGTTCGTTTTATAATGTGATAAAAAAATTAATTATGAAAAGTCAACTTGTTTTTATCATGTTCTTCGTTGTCCTTTACGTTCGATGCAAAAACATTCCATGCCTATCTTGAAAATAAAATGTAAGAAACATACAAGATATACCACGCTCATTCACAAATGACAGTGCTGGAGACCGATTCCAAACCTATCTAGCCTTTTAAATATATATATATATATATATATATATATATTGCTTTGGGGCTGCATTTTATTCCTAATCTGTGAAGTTGTGCCACCACTTCTTACAATTGATCGAACTACTAAAAGACAGTTAGCCTATGATGCTCATTTGCTTATAATTATTAATCTCTGGTTTTCTAATCCAATTTCCTTCTTTCACAAAAAGATAGATTAAAGACAACATATAGGTTTTTTTTGGTGTCGGATCTTTTTCTTTTAGCAGTAAAAATATTCATTATCCATCCAGAAGCAAAAGAACAAACTTAACACAGTTCTGCAACAGGTAACCAAACGATCATGATCAATCATTAACATGCTATTATAGTACTCTCAAAAACACAAAAAAATAAAAAGTCATTGACATATTTGTGCAAATGCATTTGCTGGAGTTGGCTGGATATATACAATGTAAAATCAATCATAACATAAAACTTCATAATTGGTTATGCCAAATATAAAACCACAAAAATTGTAGAATTAATCATGGAAAACCCAAATAAAAAAGACCATAATGAAAGTTGTTTGCTTTACATTGTCACCCTCTTTTAATTTTTTTTTAAGAAAAATATTACCACCTTCTTTTGCGCTATATATTATGTATGTATGTATGTATGTAAGCACGATAAGACTTAATATTAGTGGAGAAGTTGATGCAAATGAAGCCATCGGAGATAACAAAGAAAAGAATGTTGATGATTACAAGCATCATCATTATTCAATGTTTGAAAAGGTTATGCACATCTATTTTTTATGTGTTTTTTTATTTGGTTATTGATATAAATGTATAAAATTGGGGTTGAGATTATATTGTTAAATTTGATTAATCTTACTTATTAATTTCAAAATATGTTAATTTGTATTTTTCTTTCGCTGGCGAATCTCGTAAATATATGATTTTGTATACCTAAAATAGAAATTTATTGTAATTGTGAAATGGGTATACCCACTCCCTAACTCCACCTTGGACAGGAGATGAAAGCAATGATTATTCCAAATAAAAAAAAAATGAAAAGAGAAGGAGAGGTGTATTTCTACTGTTATGGGTTTAAGATGTGTTTACCTTCGAAATTGTTTTTTGTTATAGTACCTAAAAATATATACTATGCATAAAATGGTTAACAATCAATTAATTTCTTGATTAAACCATAATAATTATATTGAAAAAGACACGTTTTTTTCTTTTTCTAGAAAAAGAGAAAGATATGTTATGGACTTTATCTTATGAATTTAATTACAACCATAAAATCATGTGCATTTTTTATGAAATAAATTATATATTTAATTCTCTAAAATTTTCTAAACAAATATCACATAAAGACTAAAAAAAATCTATATATATATATATAACTATTTTTAGGAGATAATTTGTTGGTTTGTGTTGTTGCATGCCGTGTCACTCTTTAATTTGTCATCGGAGAATTAAAATGTGGCAAGTACCACGTGTGCGAAGCGAAGAGGAAGAGTAGAGATAGGAATAGTGGGTTGTTGCGGTAGGAAAAGAGGACCAGAGTGTAATTAAGAAGCTGAAGCCTTAGAGAGTGAAAAGACACGAGTGGTACGAGAGTACAAATGAGTCATAATTTCTGACCAGTACCAGCATGGTCATCTGTACGGAAAAGCGAAACTCCACCATATAAATAAATATGATAATTAATAAAATAAATAAATATCTACAGGCCTTTTCCACCAACGCTGCCACGTTTGATCCACTTAATAAAATAATTGTCTTTTTTTTTTTTCCTTTTTCATCGCCCAAATTTTGCAAAAGGCCCCCTCCTTGTTTGGGACATAAAAAGGAATCTTTCAATATCTTCCCTTGTGCTCTTTCTTTCCATTTTTTCTCTCTCTGAAAACAATTGGTGGCTTTGTATCTGGTTCTTTGTGAGGTGTCACCAGCACTAAGAGGACAACAAAAGAGAAATTCAAATAACAAAAACAAAAGCAGCTGAACATGAGTAAACCATAAGCCCTGACGAGTCCCCCCCACTTTGTTCCATTTTCCCTACTCTATGAGCTGGGATTGGCAGGGTTTTTTTTTTTTTTCTGGGGTTATATTCTTCATTCCTTTCGTTTTTCTCTTTTGCAACTATATGCTTCTCCTTTCTATCTCTTTTCCCATCTAGGGTTGGTTTTAATGGTTCCTGATGTCCTTTTTCTTTTGTCTTATTTATGTATAAAGTCTCTGATTATGCTGGCTTAATTTGGAAAAAAACACTGCAGCTAACTTCTTTTTCCTCCTCTTTCTTATCTGTTACTATTGCTATTTATGTCCCAGATTCTCTTCCACGTTTGCCATATATATGCAGAGACATTTTCTCAGTGCTTACACTTGCTTCTCTGTTGTGTTTTGCTTGATTTGAGGTAAGAATTACTTTTTTTTGTTGTTGCTTTGTACGGTTTGATTTCTTGTGACTAAACGCCCCTTTTTGTTTTGTGTTTGTGTGCTCCGTACTTTCTTTTGTTGCTGCTCCTGGAAGATTGTAGGAGTTTTGCTTCTTTCCTTTGGCTGACAACGCTTGATTTCTCAATGTGTCTTGCCTCTCCTTCTCTTTCTCTAGATATACATATACTTGTCTGTGTATCGCTTACCCAGGAGATGGCATTCCATTTTTTATCAGCTAGATGTTCAATCGGATTCTGATGTTTTGATCAAATTTTTAGTCTTCCTTGCCATCAATCCCATCTTCATTTCCCCTTTATATGTCCCTTTGAAAACCCTCCTGATCCCTCTCTTTCCGGAGAAGTGTTTCTAATTTGATTCTTCCCCTAGAGTACCGTTGTCCTTGTTTCCTTGATACTTTGGTTTGATTTTCTTTGAAGGGTCAGATATAAATTTTTCGTGGAAGGCAATGACGAGACAGAAAATTCAGATCAAGAAGATTGACAACACCGCGGCGAGGCAGGTGACTTTCTCTAAAAGGAGGAGAGGACTTTTCAAGAAAGCTCATGAGCTTTCCACCCTTTGTGATGCTGAGATAGCTCTGGTAGTCTTCTCAGCGACTGGAAAGCTCTTTGAATACTCCAGTACAAGGTTGCTTTCCCTTTCTTACTTCTCTCATGTTTATGCTTTGCCTTGAATCTTGCTCTATCTGTGATATTGGTTTCATATAGAAATTCCTGCCTGCTCGTAAATTAATGAGTGTGGGTGAGTGTGAGAGGAGGAGAGAAGTTGCTTTTAAGAAGATCTTTCGAATCACGAGAACTCAATAAAGTATCAACTCATAATGACTGCATGTACTAGAATCTTATATTTCTATTCGAAAGTTTTTCGAAAAAATATATATATATTTCTATTCGAAAGAACTGCTTCTTTTGATTCGTGTCAGGAGCTTGGGGGTGTCAGGGTGGGAGGCTATATGGTTTCACGTGAAAATCTGATGTTTATTGTTGATGCTATTAATTTCGTACTTTGCAGAATCTTGTTGACCCATATTTTATGACTGATCAGGTATCTAGTTAGATTATGTTTTTTTTAATCTTTGCTAATGCAACTAGAATATACTAACACTTTGTTAAGCTGCAAGCTAATTGTACTTTACCTTCACTATGAAATCCCATGATTCAAATCTTCCTAACAATGTTCATTAACACCTTAATTTCTTAAGATATGCTCATAAAATATAGGGCTCCGATATATCCTTCCTAATGACCAACTCTATATGAAAATCGGCAACATTATTAGAAGAAAACATTAGTTCAAAGGCACATGTATACAAAAACAATGAGGTTTGATCTGAGAGACAACAAATGGGAAATGTGAACTTGCAGTCTTGGAAACAGCAAATACACACTACACACACACACACACATATGCATTTATCAAAGTATCTTGTTAACTAGTGTGCTAAGTGCAATTATTAAGATTTCTAATTACTATTAAGAGAGAAATCTTATTTAATTAATGTATTTATTAGGAACAGTTGTAAATTATCATGTTAATATGAATATATAGTGGTTATATATATGCATACATATAGTAGTTTAAACTGTAGAGAAGTTGGAGTACTCTAAAAGTTTTTTGATTTGTAATAATCTAGTCTATGTTCTTGATTTTGATATTGTCCTACCTAATTGGAAAATGCCCAAATCTTTTCTATTTTATGTAATCTACAATGTTAAATAATTAGATCATATATATCACCACAACAAATACATGCAAATTAGCCTGTGTACATAAGCACTATTTTTTTGCTCCCTATCATCTCCCCTTTTACCTCTCAAGAGAAGTACTCGCCAGCAGCAAAGATTTCTGTTGGGTGCAACGATTGATGTGGTCTTTAGAGTAAAACTTTAGGTTACATGGAGATAATCCTAAAATTCGTATGGATAAAGCAAATTACTAGCTTAGCTTTCTAGAGAGACCGTATGATTGGTGTTTGTGCTTTCTTTTTATGTCTTTCTTTTCATATTTCTGCAAAGAAAGTGCCCCTTGAAAATGAACATCAGCTAAACTAAGTTTTCAAATAAACTACAATCCTTAACTAAACAAGAAGAGACAGACGAATCTTAAAACACATAATAAGAAAGAACAAGCCTGAACTCAAATTCATCATGTTAGTAATCTCTTCTTTATTTTAGGTGCAGAAGACTAATCTATTTCTATCTCTTCTTTTGTTTTAATGGTGTTGTTATTTATTCTTGCCTTTTTCTAGAAGGTGAGTAATTTACAGACTACAGTAGTGCAGTCAGATGCTAGATCAATCAATCAAAAAATATATTGCTATCCTCACCCATAATGGAGAAGAATTTGATTGTAGCACGAATATGAAGACTTGACATTTTGCATCTTATGTTAAATTACTTTGCCTTTGACCGTTTGGTCAATATAATCTAAATTTACAAATAGAATAATGGGAACATGACATCTTAATGGGAGGATCAGTAAAGATATATGAAGGTAACATAGAACATATATAATCAAGGCAAATGGATGTCACAAAAATGGAACCTAGGAAATATTAGGATGTATATCACCCCTAGTAATTGTACAATCTTATAATTCCAAAAATAAATCTATTAAAAAATTGTCTATTGTTGTAAATTCTTGTTAATTTACAAATGTGGGTCCATGTTAATTACTCCATCTGAGTTTCTCAAGGATATGGATACTCAGGCTCTAAGGATTATCTGATGCTATCCCTTGGTACCTCCTTAACTTAATTTCTTCTTCATTCATCAAAAAGAAACAATATGTAAATATTGTAGAATAATTGTCATGGAAAAGAAATTAGGGAGATGTTATTCTGATCATCTTTTCTTGAACAAGAAGGAAAATTTTATTAGGATGAAATCTCCTTTGTAGCTAAAGTGGCTACCAATTATAAGCCTCTTGTAAGATAAGTATATATATATATATATATATTGAATCATGCCTTAATTTAGTAAAGAACCAAGAGGATACTAGCAAAAGCATAGGACAAAAGCTCTTCTGCAAATAAATTAAATTAAATATTGAAAGTAACTTGAAGGTTCTAAGAGTATAAGGTATGTTTTTTTTTTAAATGTGTGAATATTGAAATTATAATTACATTGAATCAGAGACATGAGATGAGAAAATGTCTCCAGAAAATGACACTGAGTATTTTCTTTCAGTGATTTTGCATCAACACTAATGGAGCTCGACAATGAACTATGCACATAAACTAAAATCGCATTAGTGAATCATTTTTCATATTTATCTGTGAACTAAGATCAAGGGTGAATTTGGTAAATTGGTTCAATGAAAGTATACTTATTAAAGAGCAATTATGCTAAATTTTATAAAAATGTAAAGATAATAAACTGAAACAAACTTTATTAAGGAGAAAATTTTCATTTACACTACTTTATATGAAATTTTTTAGTGGCATATAGAAAAGGCTTACATATTAAGCATATATATATATATATATATATTCAAGTTGTATGAATTCAATTCAGTTATCAATTTAATCATTGTTGTTTTCTTTAGAAACAAAATGCAAGGAGAAAAAAAATAAAAGAAAAAAATAGATACAAGAACAAAAGTGAGGAATTACAAAAAAAAAAAAACTACATAAGCTTTACGTAGAGGTTAAGATCCTAAATTTGAGTCACATGATATATAGAGCATCAACTTATTTATATCATAAATAAATAATTTGAAGAAATCACCAAGCATGTAGTCATGTTCTGAAAACATGTTAGAAACCAAATGAAATTGCTTCATATGCTTAGGTTCTTAGAACATTGGTGAAGTAATGCACACTGGACCAACTAAAACAACTCTTTACAGATTTTAAGTGAAATTATGTCTCATGTGTGAATCCCAAACAGCAAGACATTGCCAATTAAATGGCCAGCCAAAATAAAACTATAAAATGGGACATGGATAAAACATAATTCAATCTCATGGAATAACTCTAAAACATTCACACTATGAAACATAATGGGGCCATGCATAGTAGAGACTTTTATGTTAGCTAGAACCCTAAGTTAAGAATTGATATAGTTATAAATCAACAGGGGTAATTACTTTTTGGAATTTCTAGTAGTGTATTAAAACAGGTTAAAGTAATTTTTAAAATGTCTAGCTTGAGCCAACCTTCCTCCAAAGAAAGGGGAAAGAAAAGAATAGGGATTTGGCTGCACGGTATTGGAATGAAATTGAGACTATTCAAATTAGAAGTAGATAGGTGATTCTCAGCCTTTTTTAAGGTTACTTAATGCTAAACAGATATACAGAATGCAAATTTCTGTATAAGCATGATCAACAAAAGCTTTAGCTATCTTCCAATCAAAAACATTAGTTAATTCACTTCCAAAGTATCCCTCATGCCTTGCCAATATATGCAACCATCCACTTGTCTCTTACTCATAAGGGCAGTCTTCTTTTACCACTGGAATTTAGTTTTATTTGCTCCTGCACCCAGCCTACTTTTCATACTTAGCTGTAATCATCTTAGTTTTCTTTTTATTCAATTGGGTTGGGAAAATTAAAGATTTTAGGATTGTGCCCTTTAAGGTTGATCAATAGCTTCATGTTGCAGGAGATTGATATAAACTTTTCTGGGTCTATAAACTCCAAAAACTTTAGTTATTATAGATGTTAACTTTAAGTGTAATAAATTACACTTGACCAAGATTCATCATAGTAGAAATTTAAAACACAAAAACATATTTCATTCTTAATCCATGATTGGACAATGGAAACATTATTAGTCGATTTAGTTACGAAGATTAATTAAGTGCACTATCATCTTCTTTCTCTTTCATCTACAACTCTCCGATAGGTGAGATTATTAATTTTTTTTTTTGTAGACAAGAGAAAATACTTGATCTTACATTTATATAGTGAATTTCTAATCCCAACCATCATAAGATTTAGAATTTTTTACATAGACTCGTATTATTAGCCTATGCCTTCAGTCTTCTGCAATGGGGTTTTGTATTTTTCTGTATAGTAACATATAGTAGGTTGGGTAGCGTTTCTGTTTGCTTTGCATGATCCAAACCAGGTTGTAAGTAACTGTTTTGGTCAATTTTGAGTTGATACTTAAGGGTTGAATTCTGCTGTGATAAGTCTTTGATTATGTTAAAGACAAAGCCTTTTGGCAACACTATGTAGCTCAAATTGATGAAATATAATTTCTGCCTTTCAAAAATAAAATATTAGAGCCTAGCCCACTTTATCAAGGTTACGTTATGGATTATAATATTATCTCTTTTTAGAGACCAAATTAACTTAATGTAATAATAATAAAAGAAAAAATTAAATTAAATAATATAAATTCACACTTTAATTATTCAAGAAAATCTAACAATCTCCCACGTTTATTACATTATTTAAATTCAAAAATTGAAAAAATAGATTTTCTTGCGAACAATCATAGGTCAAGACAATTGAAACCTTTATAGGTCCAATTTAAAAACAAATTGATCTTGAAGCTAGTCCAAACCTCATTTTGTCTCATACAATTTTGTGATATAAAAAAATAGTAGTAATTACATCTACAAAGATATAGTAGCTACAATAATCACGTATATCACTCAATTTGATCCATATGAACTCCATGTGGTAGTGTAACAACGAATACAACACTTTCTAGATTACCCATTTCATGTGTTGTATTCATTTTTCAGTCATTTTATTCTCTACTTTATGCAACTGAAGAGCAAGAAATACACTTTATGATTTATTCAATAACCTTGCAATTACGCCTCCAATTCCTTAATTTACCACAGAAATGGTATTTGTCATTATCGTTGTCCTTCTTCACTCCTCTAGTAGGTTTCATATCTTTCGAAGTTGATGCCTTTTAATCCTTATCTTTTTTAGAAAATTTTCTTTTTGTATATTTGTCTTGCATATCTCAAGATATAATTTATATGAGAATAACATTTCGTTAAGGCTATCAAATATGAGCCAATACTTAAGACTGACATATCTATTAAGTCTTCACATATGCAAAAATGTATACATACATAAACACTTTGTGACTTATATCATTGAATAATTACTCTTAATATTAAATTCAAATACATCATCATCAATGTATGCCAAAAATATTAAGTATAAAGTATAAACTAATGTCAAATCCTCCCACTAACCAAGCACATCAAAAGACTCTACAATATCTATGTCAAAATGTATTTCTTGAAATTGACAAGGCGTTTTCCTAGTTAGAGGATAAACTATTATTTCATCAGTTCTAATATGCTTTACTGAAATGTAATCTTTTTTCACAAGTTTTTTAAGTGTCAAATATTTTATCTCTATAGGCTTAGCCCCTTGTGATATCCCTATAGTTAGTGAACAAAAATGTTGCAACGTTATCATAGTACATTTATATTTGGTCTAGCAATAGAGTTAACTATGGACAATTTTTAATGAGATTTCTCAACTAGATAGCCTCTTTGTCATGATTAGATAAATAACTTCTGAAAAGACTTGTTGCAAAAGCAATGTCAAGTCTCATACACACTTGAACATACATCAAGCTCCTCGTTGCATTAGCATATAGATTCTCTTTCATAGATTTCCTTTCAACATCAGTTTTAGGACAATATACCAAGTTTAATTTATCACCTTTAACAACCAGTACATTTTTACCTTTGTAATCAAATAAAAAATATCTATTTTCAACACTCGATCAATGTATGCATACTAAGAGTCCCAACAAGTGATGGTATTTATCTTTATGGATTTAGTATCTACGACATAAGATGTTTTCCCAAATTCTTTCATGTCAAACTACCTAGACAATAATTTCTTAATCTCTTATAGCATACCCAAATCACTACTAACAAGTAAAACATCATCAACATATATAATAAGAACGATAAAATTGCTCTTATTGATCTTGATATATGTATCAAATTACCTTGTTCTCAACAAAACTAAAAGAACTAGGCAATTCATGAAATTTAAAAGACCATTGACCAGAAGCTTGTTTGAGCCATAAATAGACTTTTTAAGTGTACACACAAAATGATTTTTACCATTCTTGTTAAATCTTTCAAGTTGCAAGACTTCTTCAATAATCCCATTTAAGAGGACAGTGTTAACATCAATATGGTGTAACTCTAAATCATAATGAGCTACTACTGAGATAATTACTCTAAATGCATCCTTAGAGAATACAAGAGAAAACATTTCAATGTAATCTCTATGCAAAATTCTTGCAAACAAGTTCGACTTTAAACCTCTTAATAGTCCCTTTGGAATCTTTCTTGATTTTGTACACTCATTTGTTTCCAATAAGTTTGCAACCAGCTAAGCACAACAGAAAAAAAAGGATTGCAACCCTCAGTTAGTTCAACAAGCTCCCACATACCAAAGCGTGGCATAAATTGCATCTCATCTCTGATTGCATCCCACCACAAATCTGATTAAAGACAATAGACAATTTCTAAAAAAGTTATTAGATCAACTAGATGACTAATATCATAATCATCCTCTTCAAGAGAGAATTCAAAGATGTCTAAGGAAAGAACAAGTTTTCTTATCCTTATGGGATTTTTTGGCACTTTTTTATTGACATTCTAGTGTTAAGAGATCTTATTAAGTCTTGTTTCTATTCTCCAGAGGTGTATGTGGCACAATTTCCTTTTGTACGGGTATTGGAATATTTATAATCTCAATATGCTCTCCTCCTTTTCTATCTTGTATGCAAATAATATTAACCACATTTAACAAAAAACTTAGCTATTTTTTGTGTCTCAATAATTATACCATATATGATTGATAATTAAATTTATAGCTTATGGAATAATTTGGGTATCAAATAAAGTAAAACAAGTGAAACAATATTGTATCTTAATTTAGTGAGATCATAAAGGCGTGTTTTTGAAAAATGTCTCTAAATATATAAATGATTAAAACTAGATTTTCATTATGTCCACAATTTAAAAGGGGTTTTAGGTATAAATTTGCGAAGGATTCTGTTTAAGATATACAATTTATTTTGATTACTTATCCTCGAAATTCTAGTTAATTGGCTCCTCTTATCACACCCTTAACATCTTTAAGATGCGATTTCATTTTTCAGCCACACCATCTTTTTAGGATTACCCAACATAGTGAATTGAGGCATTATTCCACAACCTTCTTATTTGCATTGAGGTACCATCTTTTTAGGATTACCCAGCATAGTGTATTTGGCAAACAAACTCTTTTGTTGTGTTGTTGTGTCATCTCTACCATAATGCTCATCACTTGTATTAGACCTAACAATCTTAATGGTTTTTCTCAATTATGTTTTAACTTCAATCTTGAAGAAATTGAATTTATCAAGAATTTCAAACTTTTCTTTAATTAATAATAGATAAACATAGCAAGAAAAATTATGAATAGTTGTCACAAAATATTTATCTTTGTAGATAGTGAGGGTACAAGGTCCATTTATGCTAGTGGGAATGAGTTCTAATAAATTAGAAATTGGTTTTGATCCTTTTCTATTTATCTTAGTCAACTTACCTCTACAATAGTCAATGCTTGTCTCTAGGTCATCAAAGATAAGAGTACATAGAATATTATGCTTTATCAACCTTTTTACTCTTAGAGATATGGTAAAGTCTTTATGCCATAATATTAAAGATGTTTCTTTTATGCAATGTCTCTTGGAAACTCTTTCAACATATATGAGGTGGCATAAATCTTAATAGAAGCAAAACACAATCTTTACAATCTATGAGACGAAGAACATTGACCATTATATTTCCAATTAGTAATTATCTTAATACTTGAATTGTTTGTTTCAAAAGTCTAACGTAGAAATAAACATTAAATTATGGTTAAATAACGATATATAGAAAGTGTTTCCAATAAAAGTTTATGGTCAGTGCTCAAATGCTAGTAAACTGTTCCTACTAGCTCTACTTTGGCCTCCTTCTTGTTGCCAACTATAAGCTGAGACTCTTCTTTATTTGACTTCTTTTTGCTTATAAATCCTTGTAAGGTAAAAACAACATGATTAGTTGCATCATTCTCTAGCCACCAAGAATTAGATGGAGCTTTAGTTAAATTAGATTCATGTATAACAAAAGCTAAAGAGTTATCGTTATGTTCATGATTTTGTAGTTAAGTTTTATATTTGAGACAATCTTATTTCTTATGTTCTTGTAAAAAAAATTAAGTTTTTTTATTGAGAACAACTTTGGATCTCTTCTTGACAAATTAACTAGATTCTTTCTTTTATCCTGAGCTTGTTTAAGAGCATTAGATTTAATGGACCATCTTAATGATGTATTTCTTAACTCTTCTTATCCCATCATAACCGATGGAATAAAATCTTTTTAGAAGATTATCAATTTTAGCATTTAATGACAACATACACCTCTTTTTTGAGATTTGAGGCCACTTGATGCAATTAGACACTCCATATACATTATTTAATCATAAATGTATGGAAACTACGCATCAAATTTGATTGAAGAAGGCAAAACAAAATTAAATTTTCAAGTTCTTTTCTGATTTCAAAACTTTCACCGTTGAAGCTTAATTCGAACTTGAAATTTCTTCAATTTTGACCATTTAATGCCATAAAATCAGTCTTTAATGAATTTAACCTTGTTACCTTTTGTTAATTTAAACTAAAATGCATCAATTTAAACAAACTTTAGATAAATTGAAGCCAAATCTGAAGATCCAAGCCCTCAAATATAATATCTAAAAACGACAGTGCCAAATTTGACGAAATAGATAGGTTTTGTCAAGCTTTATGGTCTCATTAACAATCTTAACTCATCAAGAAACAACAATTTCAAAGTAATTTAGCAAAAATTACATAAAATCAAATTGTTCTTAGCTTAAAATTGTTTAAACCTGGGACCCTTAAAGAAATTTAATTTTTCAAACACTATTTTAATCAATTAAACTGATTTAATTTTGAAAAATTTATCACATCATCAATAATAAGTCATCAATTGAGCATGCTTATAGTTTAGTTGTTATGCTTATGCTTATCGATAATATATTTATCATATCATGAATTTTAATGGTGTAACTGCACAAATTCAAAAACCACAAAAGATCTTAACACGCAATCATGATTTATGTAACTAATATAAAATTTTCTAGGATTTTAAATCCTAACCATGATTACTCTGATACCAAATTGTACTTTAGGTATAATACATTATATTTAACTTAAACTTTACCATAATAGAAATTTAGAACATAAAAACATACTTAATTCTTTATCTATAATTTGACAATGGAAACAACACTAGTTTTTTTTTTTTTGGAAATCATCTTATTTAGTGCACTAACATCTTCTTCCTCCTCAATTTACAACTTTCCAACTGGTCTTAATGTTTTCCATAAATAAGAGAGGAGACTTAGCCTTATCTTGATATAATGAATCGTTAATCTCACTCATCATAGGATATGAGATTTCATACACAGACACACATTATTAAGTTCACATATAATACTGAAGTTTAACGCATTTTATTAGATCATATTATGGACTATAATATTATTTTTTTATCAATACTAAATTTACTTAACTTGATTTTGATACAAGGTAAAAAATAAATTAAATAATGTAAGTTGAAATTAAAATTATTCAAGATAATCTAACAATTTATGCTTAATTACGAAGATTTTAGAAACTATTTATTTGGTAATTGCAATACCAATACATTTTTTTTTTCATTCTTTAGCTTAACAATCTTCATCAGTACACTTATGACTTATGAGGTCTACACTGTCCATATACTTCATAAGCAATATGAATAATGTCATTTGAGAAGATTGTCCAATAGATTCAACAGCTAAAGGATTATAGATGGGGCAATAAGATTTTCAATTAAAAGAGGTAAGTGGAAAATGAAACAAGTTGTAGCACACTTGGGTTTTGAGTGAAATATATATCTAGCTAAATTGAGTAATTCATTGTTTAATATTCACCATTGACCTAGGTTTATTGCTGGCCAGCAGATTGGCAATTGAAAGTTCATATATTAAAGGTTACCTTCATTTTTCACCAATCACATGGCTTTCTATAAATTTAAGGATAAATATTAGGGCAAGTTCAAGTTGGGTGGAATATTTAAATGATTGGGGAGTGACTTGATAAGTAGATAGATAAGAATCAAGATGACTTGAAGAAGGAGCCTTTTCCTAGCAATGATAAGGATTTGCAGCTGAATCTTATAGAAGGAGGTGCAATTGCAAACTAGTTTGAAACAAAGGTTTAACTTTTTAACACTTTAATTTCTTTTGACTCCACTGTATATTCTAACGTATTTGATGAAAGAATCTATTTCAGGAGGAAGCGTCTGACCTCCACGATGAATTAATTCTACCATAAAAGACAAATAAAAAGAGAAGCATATTAAGATAAATTGAACTATGTAGATTTGGTATTATTTTCGAAACACCTATTTGGATCCAAAATTGCTGTCTAGAGATTGAATTCCTATTGACACATTTATATATTTAGTTAAAATAAAATTATGTAAAGAATAAGGGATATTAAAAGTTTATAAGGTAAAGGACACAACTATTTATTATGTTCCAAGTATTAAATTACATTCTAGATTCTACATAGCACCTGTAAAGTTGTGTAACGGTTGAATTGGATCATTTAGATTCTATTTCAAAAGTCCCCACTTGTTTAAGATGACTACTATTACACTTATATTTGTTAAGGGAAAGGAACCCTTGAACTAGAACAAGAGATTACAAACATTGAGACTGGGCTGGACTATGGATAGAAAAATACTCAGAAGTTGCCGCTTAGATACTCAATTTTTTTTTTGAATTAGGAAAGGGGATTTGGAACCAGCTCTTTAAAAAAACAAATCATGCATCAATCAATGAGTCAAATACTCAGATGCCTTAGATACTTTACTTTGGTTGCAATTATTTTAAGGGCTCATCCCAAAGTCCAAAAAGGTGGGTTTGTACAAGCATGAATCTAGTTTTGATCCTTCAACTTTATTATAAACCAAATATCATCTGCTTTTAGTTTGTCTTAAGTGAAGGTAGTTCTAGTAGTGACTCTCTGTACCATTCTGTTTTTATCCCAAGCACGGGGCAGGTGATTGAAAGGCGTAACCTGCAGTCAGAAAGGATTAACGGTTTGGACCGCGTTCCATCTCTTGAGATGCAAGTAATTACAAGAACTTCTATTCTTTTCTTGTTTTTTTCTTTTTTCTACTCTTTTCTTGTTGTTTGTGTTACACATGAAATGAATTAAAGATTGCAGCATAGTAAATTATGGAAGATTGACAACAAGGCTATCTTGTTTATCATTAATTATATAAAATAAAATAATATTATAAGGTAAATGTATTTCAATTATCACTTAGGTGGATTCACTATTGTATTAAGCTCATGTGAGAAGCCCCCTTTCTCTTGAGAAGCTCATCTGTTATTGCTGCAATTCTATGTTATTATTGATATTAATCAAATGCAGTAAACAACATAAGTCTGTTCAATAACAATACCGTTTTTTGTTCAAGAACTTTGATTTTGATTTTGCACATTAGTGAGTGGTCCATCTTAACATACACATTGGTTTTAAGCCATTTTACCATGATACTCAGTTGGGGTACCTGGGAATATTGACCTTGTTTCAAGTTTCAACCATGTATACGATCCAAAAATGAACAATTGTCATGAGAAATTGCTGTCTTTGAATCTTGATGAGAATATTCAATATTGTGTGAAACTAGCATGCTAACATTTTGGCTTTGAACTTCTTGATTAAATAGTAGTGTACTCTCTGAACAATTAGAGAAATTAAGAACTCTAGTCCTTGAAAATTGAAGAAAACAACTGAACATAAAAATTTCTCAGGAAAATTACTTGAAAAAGAAAAAGAAGTTGAAAGAACTTTAGCAGAAAAAAAACAGAGAAAATAAAGTCCGGCTCAAAATCTGTTGGATCCAAAAATCACAGATCCAAAAATCACAGATCCAAGCTGTAAAACTTGTATTTATACTTAGCCATAACAAACTTTCCTCATAAATCGGATTAAGGAAGTAAATTTCACTACAATCGAAAGACAGCTTTTACAGAAAAACAGAAAAGAAAAAACCAGAAGAATCCATGGCTGTTGGCCTTTACAACAGACACTAAAAAAAAAAACTAGACTAAAATGACCTCAAAATGAAGCGTACAAGACTCAACTTAAACAAAATGACAACAACACATTGCGTATAACAATAAAAGAATTAAAACAGTCAAAACAACAAGAAGAACTATCGTGTTGCTCTCAGCTCTTTAATAGCAACGTTTTACTCCTTTTGAAAGCCAACTTACTTCAGCCTCTAGAATATTACTTCCCTCAAATGACTTTAGTAAGCTTGCTTCACAGGTTAAGAATAAATCTTCAACACAACCCCTTAATTCTTAATCTGTTGAACTCCAATGCAGGATCTCAAATACTCAAATCTCTCTTTTCCCAGGCTCTTTGTAAAAATGTCAGCAAACTGAACATTTGTTGAACAATGAGCTAACTCTATCTCACCTTCCTTTACAGCCTCCCTCAAAGCATGATACTTAACTCTGATATGCTTTGTTCTTCCATGTTGAACAAGGTTTTTAGCTATGGCAATTGCTGATAAATTGTCAACATTAACTAAAGTACCCTTTTCTTGTTTGAATCCCAGCTC
>NW_018397254.1:8970262-8970504 GCF_002168275.2 Theobroma umbraticum | reverse complement strand
ATACTCTCCTTCAAGACCAGTAATAAGAAGATCATCAACATACAGTGCCACAATTAGTAGCTCATTGCCATTTCTACTATTTACATACATTGTTGACTCATTTTTGCTCCTTTGAAATCCCTAATCTCTGAAATGATTATCAATTCGAGTATACCAAGCTCCTGGAGCCTGCTTCAATCCATATAAATCCTTAATAAGCTTACAGACCTTCTTTTCTGACCCTTGCTTCACATAGCCCTCAG
>NW_018397254.1:8969954-8970123 GCF_002168275.2 Theobroma umbraticum | reverse complement strand
AGCATATGTTTCCATGTAATCAACCCCATAAACTTGAGCATACCCTTTAACCGCCAACCAAGCCTTATACTTATTTACAGAACCATCAGGATTAAATTTGGTTTTGTAAATCCACTTGACTCCTATGATGTTTTTATCAGCTTGTCTATCAACAAGAATCCATGTCCCA
>NW_018397254.1:8969449-8969944 GCF_002168275.2 Theobroma umbraticum | reverse complement strand
TCATCTCCATTTCATCATCCATAGCTAATTTCCAATGATTTTGTAGCCGAGCTTGTTTGAAGGTTGCTGGTTCAGCTATTACTACATTGCATCTGCTGTAAATGTCTGCTAAGCTCCTTGTACCTCTTACAGCTTTGCTCTCATCCTCTAAATCAGAATCATCATCAGCTATAGTCTGTTGTGTCTCAACATTAGCTATATCAGTAAAATCAAACTGTCTAGCACTGTTATTAGACCAATTCCAACTTTGCCCCTCATCAAATACCACATCTCTACTTACAAAAATCTTCTTCAGCTCAGGGTCATATAACCTATAGCCTTTTGAAACTTCACTATAGCCAACCATCATTGTTGTAATAGACTTTGTATCAAACTTGGACCTCTTAGCATTTGGAATCATAGCATAACAGATGCTTCCAAAGGTTCTAAGATGAGAAACTCTAGGTTTATGATTAAACCACATTTCATAAGGGGTTTTACTATCCAAGACCCTAG
>NW_018397254.1:8968408-8969326 GCF_002168275.2 Theobroma umbraticum | reverse complement strand
ATCTCAGCCAAAGTCCTATTCATTCTTTCAGCTTTACCATTCTGTTGAGGGCTATATGGAATGGCTAGTTGATGCTGTATTCCCAAAGATTCAAGGTATTGCTCAAAATCAACTGAAGTATACTCTTTACCATTGTCAATCCTTAAGGTTCTGACCTTTTGACCAGAAAAATTTCAACAACTGCCCTTAACTTTTTGAAATAGTTTAATGCTTCAGATTTTTGTTTTAGGAAGAAAATCTAGCAATACTTTGTATAATCATCCATAAAGACGATATAGTACCTGCTTCCACTAAGTGAAGTAGTCTTCATTGGACCAGAAATATCAGTATGCACTAGCTCAAGTTTTTTTGTAGCCTTTCAATTACTGTACTTAGGAAAAGGTTTTTCAGTCTGCTTTCCAAGTTGACAAACTTGACAAAGCTTTGATGGTTTTACTATCTCAAGTAAACCTTCCACTAAGTTCTTTACTGACATTAGGGACAATGAGCTGTAATTGACATGTCCAAGCCTCCTGTGCCACCTTTCTAATACATCCAGCTCATTATATAAGGCCAAATGTGAAGCATTATTTTCCAGATTAAGAGGATAACAATCGTTCCTCATTGCAACAGTGTACAATTCATCACCATTCGGATCCATCACTGTGCAAACTTCACCTTTAAACAGCAACGTGTAATGATCCTTGGCCAATTGTCCCACACTCAACAAATTATGATTGGCACTTGGTACAATAAGTGCACACTACTGATACACTAACAATGCCAACACCAAGTACATCTAGGTAATTACCATCTCTAATCTTCACTTTTGATTTAAAACTTGTATCAAGAGTGGAGAAAATAGACTTGTTCCCAGTTAAATGATGTGAGCATGCACTGTCTAATAACCATATAGTATTTTTGCTCAAACCTTCTTCA
>NW_018397254.1:8967143-8968398 GCF_002168275.2 Theobroma umbraticum | reverse complement strand
TGAACAACACCTCCTCAGTTTCATCTTCTATCTGCTCAGCTATATCAACTTTTTCTTTTCCTTTGTCACGAGTCTTACATACCTTTTCAACATGCCCTTTTTGACTGCAAGCTCTACATACCATGTTTGGTCTATACTAACAAAATTTTTCAGTATGATTAGTCTTCTTGCAGTACTGACATGGTGAAAATTCTTTCTTCCTTTCTCCTTGTCTTTGCTCTCTAGACTTCTTTCCTTTGTTTTTCTTATCAGCAGGATCACTTTTTGACTTTTAATCATCCTCCTTTTGAGTTTTAGTCTTAGCAATCAAGGCAAAATTAGCTGCTCTCTTTTGCCTAAAAGCTCTTCTCTGCTCAAGTCCTTCCAAGGCATTAACTAATTCTTTTAGTGTAATCTGAGCCAAATCTCTAGAGTCTTCTAACAAAGATACCTTTGATTCATACTTCTCAGGCAAGCTCACCAGCATCTTGCTCACTAAAAGTTCTTCAGTAATTTCCCTTCCTAGTAACCTTAATTGATTTTCTAGTTCCATCATTTTACCAGTAAAATCTCTAATGTTCTCACTATCCTCCATTCTAAGCATTTCAAACTTTTGAGTTAAGTTGAAAGCTTGAATTTGCCTCGTTCGTTCACTTCCAAAAAATTCATCCCTCAGATAGTCCCAAATTTGCTTAGGAGATCTCAAATGCATAACTCGAGCAAAAATCTCATCAGATAAAGCTGAGTGAAGGCAGGACTGAGCTTTGTACCTTTTTGCTTTGTCTTCCTCAAATTGCCTGATCTGAGCTATCGTCGAGTTAGCTCTCCTTTGCACTGGCTCCTCATCTGTTTCCACTGCTTTCCACAACGTGAAGGCTCTGAGATACGTCTCCATCTTCACACTCCAGAACGAGTAGTTCTCTTCGGTGAATTTTGGTGGAGTGATGAATTGAATCCAGAAGTCATTTTATCACAACCTAGGCCCCTCAAGATCACTCAATGCTCTGATACCAATTGAAGAAAACAACTGAACATAAAAGTTTCTCAAGAAAATTACTTGAAGAAAAAGAAGAAATTGAAAGAACTTTAGCAGAAAAAAAACAAAGAAAATAAAGTCCAGCTCAAAAACTGTTGAATCCAAAAATCACATATCCAAGCTGTAAAACTTGTATTTATACTCAATCATAACAAACTTTCCTCATAAATCAGATCAAGGAAGTAAATTCCACTACAATCGAAGGACAGCTTTTACAGAAAAACAGAAAAGAAAAAACCA
>NW_018397254.1:8966950-8967133 GCF_002168275.2 Theobroma umbraticum | reverse complement strand
TGGCTGTTGGCCTTTACAACAGACACTAAAAAAAAAACTAGATTAAAACGAAATCAAAATGAAACGTACAAGACTCAACTTAAGCAAAATGACAACAACACACTGCGTATAACAATAAAAGAATTAAAACAGTCAAAACAACAAGAAGAACTATCGTATTGCTCTCAGCTCTTTAACAGCAAC
>NW_018397254.1:8966599-8966940 GCF_002168275.2 Theobroma umbraticum | reverse complement strand
TTTTGAAAGCCAACTTTCTTCAGCCTCTAGAATATTACTTCCCTCCAATTACTTTAGTAAGCTTGCTTCACAGGTTAAGAATAAATCTTCAACAAATGTAACTTCCTGCTGCACATTCCAATTTTAAATTTATGTTTTTTGAAAATGCCTGCAATAAAACCACATTTCTTTGATCCATATTTGCTTCGAAAGTGAAAACCATCTTATGCTGAAGAAGCTGCTCTTCTGTTTCATTTTAGATTGAGAGTAGCGCGCATGCCATGTTGGGCAAAGAAATAGCAGAAAAGACCCGAGAGATGAGGTAAATCTGAATATTTGCCATTTTGTTATTGCAATATATG
>NW_018397254.1:8873278-8966589 GCF_002168275.2 Theobroma umbraticum | reverse complement strand
AATGATGTTGTGTGATCCTTTCTTTGATAGACAGCTGAGGGGAGAGGAGCTCCAAGGGTTAAACTTAGAAGAACTAAAACACCTAGAGAAATTACTAGATGCAGGCCTGAGTCGAGTTACAGAAACAAAGGTTTTTGAAGTCCCATCTCCTCCAACTCATCCCTCATCCTCCCTTAGAAAGTTTTAGTTAGTGGATGTTATATTGTCATGTTGTAGATTTTGTTCATTGTCTAACTAGTGATGAAACTTCTGTGTTTCAGGATGAGCGATTTTTGAAAGAAATCAGCAACCTCAAGAGGAAGGTGACATACTAACTAACTTGCAACAGTTGATAGGATTTGTATAATTTTCATAGTTAAAAGGAATGAATTAGTATTGGATGATATCAAATATAAAACATGACAATTTTGCTGCTTAATTTCCCAATTGAAGATTTCTTTTGTTACCTTGTTTGTTTTCATTTCTAGCTTGCTTAATCTATAATATAACTTGATTTGAATCTGCATAGTAAATGTTTAGAAAATCTACATGTGAAGCAAGATTTAAAATAAGTACTGGTGATAGCTTGGGCAATAGTGGAAAGTTTCAATGGAAGTGGTATCAAACTTTAAAGCGCCCAGAAACTGGTTCTGTAAGCAAAGATTTAACAGCAAAAAGATTTACGTTATCTTAATTATTCTTTCTGTTTCTTTCTTTCTGATGGACATATGATCTGGTACTTGATTCTTTATCCTTGTTGAATTGAAGGGAGCAAAACTGATGGAAGAAAACCAGCAGCTGAAACAGCAAGTGAGTGTACCCATTTCCATAACTTAATTCCTTGTTTTCTGCTTTCAATTGACAGCAAAGTTGATTTTGGTAGATCGGGAACTCATCAATGGACCAAGCAATTGTACCTCAACAAGGCCAATCATCAGAGTCAACTGCCCATGTCTGGATTTCCGCAGATCCTCCTCAAGGCTATAATAACTCTGACATTTCTCTCAGATTGGGGTAAGTCATGTATATTCATAAACACAAATGGCATATTGTTACCTAGTGCATGCTATTACTAGCAATGGCACAAACAATGGAAAATCCATTTATCACTCTAATCAGTTCCCTGCACTTAGCACTATGCTATCCAATTTTGTATAAAGTTGAAGGATTTGAGTTGCTTTACAGCATTGTTCGCTGCTACTGCAAAGACTTGCTTCAGTTTCTGCTACCTTGCCTGACTGTATCTATTGGAATGCCTTGCTTGCAGGTTACCTTTCCCTAACTGACTTTTGAAGGTTAGAGAGGTTCTTGAGAAGAAGTGGCGTTGCATAATCTTATCTTTAAATGCGTGTCTCAGTAAATATAGATATATACAACCTGCCTCGTGTTTGCACAACGTACTAATATATTTGTAGAGGCCAAGTTTATTGAGTCAAAGTAATTTGTTCCTGGACAAAGTCGATTACAATAAACTGAGTTTCGAATGCTTAGTTAAGCGTATAAATAAATGTAAACAGAGTCAAAAGTGTACACACAAATTAAAGCTAGGGTTTGGAACATGTACACCCATTGAGTTTGTTTTGCATATCGGCAAAACTAGCACTCTGTAGCTGAATGGAACTGTCTGAGCCTTATTCCGGCAGGAGAATGGAATTACTCTCGACAACATTCCCAGTCACTGCAAAAGATTTGGTTGTAAAGTATTTCAAATCTCTTACCATGTCTGTAGTAGTAGCAAAGCGCAAATTATTCTGTAATTTAGTAAATGGACTTTGAGGGACATACTTGACTACCTAGCAAAGGTTATTAGAGTTAGAACTTGACATTCATCTGGAATGCATGGAACTTCATATTTTTCTTTATAATCAAATTATTTATATCTTAGTTTTCGATTCTAATAATCTATTTTCTGTGGATAGAATAATTTATGAATATTATTTTATGGTTAAGTTTTCGAACTTACATGAAATTTATGTAAATATTTTTCATTAAATTAAAAAATAATTATGAGTTCACCCTTATATTTATGTGTAATTAAATTTTTTTGTTCTTTGTAACATTTTACGTTTCAATCCAATTATTTACTTTTTCTTTTCATAGAAATTACTACAAGAAAGGCTACTCCATTGCTTGAAGGCCGATCACATTGCTTGCTCCTTTCTCTTCCTCTTCCCTACGCTGTGTTGTTAATTTAAAAGTGAAAGAATAAAACATGAAAATAAAAGGGGAAAGAGTACAAAGTCTAAACTGGGAAACTAGGGAAAGAGAGTTTAAAGATCGAGAGGGTCACTCTTCACTGGTCATACGGGGGGAAAGGCTCGGAGCCAGGTCCACTCTCTCCAATTTTGATCGCAGACTCAAAACCTCGAGATGCCCATCCACGTGTCATTCTCGAACTGCTCCATGCATCGCACGCGCATGAAATAGCGTGAATTTAGTACTTTCCGAAAGCGTTAGTCTCGTTACTTCCCGCTAAAGACCTGTTCCAAACTGAAAGCACACAAAAACCCAAGTCTCTCTCTCCTTTGCAGTTCAATTCCCATTCGTTCTCTCTCACGGGAAAAAGAAAGAAAAACATAACAAAGTAAGATTGAAATCTTAAAAAAAACTTGTGAGGATCAGCCATGGATGAAGAGTACGATGTGATAGTCCTTGGGACCGGCCTTAAGGAATGCATTCTCAGCGGTCTTCTCTCCGTTGATGGACTCAAAGTACGTCCCTTGTTTATCCCTGTTGTTTCTTTGTTTAATTTCCATGTTTTGATGTTTCAAAGCAACGTGAAATGTGGGCTTTGGGAGTTTTTTCATTTCTGGGTTTTCTTTATAGGCATCGTAGCAGTCAGCATTTTTTGCTTTTATTTTTTCTTTTTCTCTTTTGGAAGCTGTACTTCAATATTTAGATATATAGGAAATAATATTGATTGTGGGGGATTAGTTTTTACTGTTGGTTAAGGTGGTAGAGGAAGTGGCTTTGGATGTTAGGTTAAAATCTTATCAATTCTGTATTAATTACCTATTCTGTAAATCTGCATCCAAAACAGGTGCTGCACATGGACAGAAATGACTACTACGGTGGAGAGTCGACTTCTCTTAATCTTATGCAGGTTAGTCTTCTTTGATCAAATGATGGACTTTTTGCTTTTCAATCTTTTCTACAGAAACATTCCTATTTGCTATATATCTGACATTTTCCTTGGCCATTTTCTGAATTTTGTCTTTCTGCTGTATAGCTTTGGAAACGTTTCAGGGGAGATGATAAGCCTCCAGAACAGCTGGGCGCAAGCAGGGAATTTAATGTTGACATGATTCCCAAGGCATGCAACAACCTTTTCTTCTGAACTCTTTATTACTAACGAGTAACCAAATTGAGCTATGTTATTTTGTAGTTTTCAATACTTAATTATCTGTTGGATGCTTAGTTTTAGGTTGCACTTAGGTTTCTAAGGTTACGACTGTGTTATATATATGGGTTAGTTACAAATTCAGCAATTTCTTTTTCTTTGTTTTGGACATGTTGTGTTTAAAATGTGCAGTGACAAACTATTTACCAATGATGAATGCTTACATAATTTGCTTACGCAGTTCATGATGGCCAATGGTGGTCTCGTCCGTATTCTCATCCATACAGATGTTACCAAGTATCTTAACTTCAAGGCTGTGGATGGTAGTTTTGTGTACAACAAGGGAAAAGTAAGAATATTGTGGTTTTTCTTATAATTTGTTTCTAAACATTGTTCCCTGCTCGCCTACAACAACTTAAAGCAATTAACATTACCTGTAGATCTACAAAGTTCCAGCAACTGATGTTGAAGCACTGAAATCACCATTGATGGGACTGTTTGAGAAGCGCCGTGCTAGAAAGTTCTTCATTTATGTCCAGGACTATGAAGACAATGATCCAAAATCTCATGAAGGACTTGACCTGAATAAAGTAACAGCGAGAGAACTTATCTCGTCTGTATCTCATCCCTTTTATCTCTCTAAAGCTTGCTCTAGCAATTACATTGACTATAAAATGAATAAAAATGTATGCGTTTAGACTTGTGGATTAAACTTTCTTCATAAATGCTAAGAACATTTGCTGGATTCACCAGTTTGTCTCTTACACAAAAAGGGAAAATATTTTAGTTTTGATTTTTTTGTGATCTTTGGGTTCTTTTCACTGTTTTTCGCAACGAAGTTTGTGATTAGGATTTTCTTTTCCCTTTTGAGAAAGGGTGTTTACTTTCTGGAGCGAAGATCTGACATATTAGAAGCTCACGATCATTAATTACTCTGATTGTCCTATGCATTAGCTTGTATTAGTTACTGCTTACTGGTGTTAATGCTTGCTAGTTTTTGCAATATAGAAAGTACGGGCTGGAAGATGATACAATTGACTTTATTGGTCATGCCTTGGCACTCCACATTGATGATAGTTACTTGGATCAGCCAGCTTTGGATTTTGTTAAGAGAATGAAGGTACCATCTTGTTTTCTATCATATTCTTCGTTGTAATACAGGCAATGGTTGATTCTTAAGCTGCATGGTGGGTGACACTGGTTGGAAGAAACAATCAAAGTTTTTGCTTGGGCATTTTTTTTTTCTCTTTTTTAAATATATTCTCCTTGATCTTACTCTTCAGTGACCGCACATACCTTTTTTATAATTTTTTTCATAGTATTTCTGCTTTTGTTTTGTAAAGCTCTATGCAGAATCTTTGGCACGGTTTCAAGGAGGATCTCCTTATATATATCCATTGTATGGTCTAGGAGAATTGCCACAGGTTTGTTTTTATCTGTAGTTTTGTTTCTAATTGAATAGAAACATTTGTTGGTTTGAAATCTTATTGTGTTTCTATTGACAGGCATTTGCTCGATTAAGTGCAGTTTATGGTGGTACGTACATGCTCAACAAGCCAGAATGTAAGGTAAATCTCTCAGAACATTTTGAGAACCGGAATGTATTTGCTTTGTTTCCTGCAAAGTAGGAGTAAACAATTCATGCTTAGTCCTCAACTTGATGAATGCTTGAGAATAATGTATTGAAGCTTGCCATTGAGTCTTTTAGTGTTCAGATGCTCATATATGAGGTATCAACCTCAATTGATAACCCTATGTGGTGATTATCCTGATAATTTGAGGCTTGACATCATATTCTCCATTCTACTTGATGCTTTTTGAAATTTAATCATTCATTTCCCCCTGGTGCATCCCTTTGTCATTTTGAACATTCTTCAAAGATAGCTAGCTTGTGGTGTAATATCTGATGATTGGTTCTTCAAACTGGTTTTAGAACTAATTCTGCTTTGTCTTGCGTTGGGCTTATGTTCTTTTGCTTGCTAAACTGTATACCTTAGAACTTGTTAGTGCTTTGCTCCGTGCTTGAAGCACACAAATGCAAAGTAAACTAGAATGTGACACGTGCCTTAATGCACTTGTATTTTGTTTAATTTTCACATTGGTTACCACATCACATGTGTAAAACTTGTTATACCTAATAGCATTTTTCCAGTAAATTAGTGATTATACCAAATTGGCAGTGGTAGCAAATATCTAAGAAAGGGACTTACAGGGATTAATTATCAACACTAATCCTTGACATTTCGATTACTTATATATGTATATAAAGAATCAAAGCAAACAAATGAGCTTCTGTACAGCATAGAGTGAATTATTTTGTTTCTCTCCTTCCATCTGGACATGTTAGGATCCTAATTTTCGGGGACATCAAAGTGCTTAATGCCTTTTACTAGCTCATGCATTGGCACGTAACAAAGGGAACTGAATAAAAGGGTGTCTTTGTGTTTCCCTTGTGCATTTGTTATAAGGGTTTTGTATTGGGATTGTAGGTAGAGTTTGATGGTGATGGGAAAGCTATTGGTGTGACTTCTGAAGGAGAGACTGCTAAGTGCAAGAAAGTTGTTTGTGATCCATCTTATTTGCCTGATAAGGTAACCTCCGAAGAAACCGTGCATCTCCCTCTTTTTTTTTTTCTTTTATGGACAAATATGCATCCTCATAAAACTAATTATATTGACTCGTTTTCAATGTAACAGGTTCAGAAGGTTGGAAAAGTTGCCCGTGCTATTTGCATAATGAGCCATCCTATTCCTGATACCAATGATTCCCACTCAGCCCAGGTTATTCTGCCTCAGAAGCAACTTGGTCGGAAATCAGACATGTATGCTGCTAACTTTCTTTGCTACATTATTATGTTTTCCTTTGAACATATGTTGTTGTCACAGTTTTAGCTTTACCCATTGAGTCTTTTTGTCCATTGTAAAGATATTCCTTAGCTTCAGTTTCTTCTAAGAAATTTTATCAAAGCCTTCTTGGAATCTTGATAGCCAAAGTAAAAGGCGAAGCATTATGGGAATGTTGGCGAGATATTTTCTGTGCTTCAGTGGGAAGTAATGCTCTTCAATGACTTCTGGTGGTAATAAAAGAATGATACTTACGGCAAGAACAACTCAGTACTGAGTGATCAAGAATATTTTAATTTCCTTAAGTTAATCATTCACTTTAAGGTTCCTAAGATTGTATGGAAAAGTACAAGTTCAACAAACAAAAAAGTGTTATAATTCCCGAATCTCTGGTAACTTCTAAGGTTTATTGTTGGAACTGCAGGTACCTCTTTTGTTGTTCATATGCTCATAATGTAGCTCCCAAGGGAAAATTCATTGCTTTTGTTTCAACAGAAGCAGAGACCGACAACCCTGAGGTAGAGTTGAAGCCCGGCATTGACCTGCTGGGTCCTGTAGATGAAATATTCTATGACACTTATGACAGATATGTCCCCACTAACAACCATGGAGCCGACAACTGCTTCATATCTGCTGTAAGGACACTTCTGCATCTCTAATACTCTGCATATTCTTTGAAGAAAAAATTGAATTGAAAGTATCCAAGGCAACTTTGCTTTCTGGTATTGTAGGAATGAAACAGACTTCCGAATTAACCAGCTCAAACATCAATTTCTTTCTCCTATTGTAGCATCTTTGTCAAATGAATCATTGCTTTCACTACGTTGGATTCATAGCTGTATCTTCAGAACTCAATGCACCCGACTAAAGTTTTGAATTTCTTGCAGAGTTATGATCCGACAACGCACTTTGAAAGCACCGTGACTGATGTGATCGAGATGTACAGCAAGATTACTGGGAAGGTATCAGTTCATTATGCAATGTTTTTTCACTTTCATCTTATTGCATTTTGCAGCACCATATCTCCTCTTCAATCTCTTTTGCAAAATGGTTGATTCACTTGTCATTTTTCCAATGTTGTAACAGGCTCTTGATTTATCTGTGGACCTCAGCGCTGCCAGTGCGGCTGAAGAATAAGTTTTGTTTCAAACCTGTTGCTCTCATCAGCAGAGGCCCTCAATTTTCTCCTTCTGTTTGATCAGATGTTTTAGATGAAAAACTTGAACTAGATTTCCATATAAGTTTCTTCGTTCTAGCTGCTTCAACATTTTCGCTATTGACCTGAATAAAGATAGGTCGGCAAGATATGTCTATAACATTTTTCTTATTGCAAATCATTAAATTTCGCATGCTTCTTCTCCACATCTGAATTCTAACTTTTGTCGGGCAGGCATCCTAATCTCTGAATATTGTTTTTGCCTCAATAATGTTGCATGGAAATGCATGGAGATAAAGACTTTCTTGACAGGAGTAAGGATACGCCTTGATGTATCTTGCATATTGAGCATTCTTGGCATGAGTTGATCTTATACATTCATTTGGTCGAAGCTGGGGGAGAGAAGCGCTCTACTGATATTAGTAGAATCATTGAGAAACCTAATGCTAAAGTATAGAATCATTTGCACATGGAAGAAAATTAAGGCTTAGAAACACCCATAGAAATGGAGAGCATATTTTTTCTCATAATTTTTAAAATAATAATAATCTATAACTTTATATAAAAAGACATTCTGATGAATTTCTCAAACAGTATCACGTGAATATATCAGTCAAAAAAAATTATAAGTTTTACGCATAAAATTATAAAAAAAAAACTATTATGAGAGTTAACTTATACAGAGATATCACTGATAACATGTATAAATAGTGAGCCGTAATTAGTAAAACATGCCAAATCAAATTCTTGTAATAATAAACCAGTCCTATGACCATAAACTTAACTGGGCCGAAGGAAGAATAAGTTGTGGATTCCACTGGGCTAAGAATAAAAAACTCAGGAACCAAGCCCGGGATGATTTGAAAGGGAACTGGAGGCACTCAGAGTACACGTGCGAAAGAGAACGTTAGCGTCCACGTCCGACGAATGGGTCCCACTAAACCGGTCAATTCGAAATTCGTCTCGTTTCGACCCCCTGGTTTGTTCCTTCTCGTGGAAGGGAGTTATTACAGCGCATACAGGAATAGTAAGAGTCGTGGTAGTGTAATACCAAGTATCATTTTCCGTTTCCAAGTGATTTGATTTTGTGAGTTGAAGAGTGGAGTGATGATGAGTCGACGGGCGAGTAAAAGGACCAGTCGGTTTGACGTGTTTGACTTCGCCGACGAGGACAAGAGAGTCGAGAGGGAGTCCGCGGAGATTCTCGGCAGGTTTAAGAACCCTAAAAAATGTCGCAACGCACCTTCTCCTTTCAACGTATACACATTTCGTCAATGCTGTAACTCTCTATCTCTCTCCCTTTCTTTTTTATCCGTCGATTTCAATCCTTCGTGATTACCCTGTTTGGTGGCCGAGAAAGGGCGCGAAAATGTAACGTATATGAATTCTGATATATTTGCGTGCTAGGGAAGTCAGAAGAAGTGAACAAAATGCGGCCGTTTGCTTTATTCTAATTTGATCGCTTTTTTCCCTACTGACCGTCGTAACTTCTTTGGTTTCTTTTTTTCTTTTAGTTATTTTGTTATTATGTTGTTAAATGTTATTCTGTTTGTTTGATGAAAATAGGTGGAAAAGAAACTGTGGCATATGAATAGGAAAAAGAAACATTTGACCCATAATTTTTCTTTTTACATTTCCTGGTTAACAAACACACCATAAACTAATGCATTCATTTAGCTTATACTCTACGGATCCATTTCATTTGCATGGGTCTCCTGTTCACTTCTCTGTTAACTGCCTTTAAATTGTGTATTTATGCTGTTCTATGTAATCTTTACGTGTATGTTTATTTAATAAATTTTCTCTTTCCTTTGCAGCTCCCCAGCAAAATGAAATTAGCAACAGAGCAATTGATCCTGACATCGAATGTATGAGTAGGTTTAATTAGGCTTAAGTGTCATTTTACACTTTTATCCATGCTTTCTCGTGTAATATACTGCTGTTGAATAATTTTCTATCTTCTTGTTCTCTACTTGCAGATGGCAGCAGGTCTAAGCAAAAGGAAATTAACAGTGGACCAATTGAACTTGACGCTGAAGTTACAGAACATCGATGTGGGTTGTTATTGTTAGTGCTACTTTTTTTTTTTCATTTCCTTTGTTTCTTTATGCCTTTGCATCATTTGTTTGCCCTATATTTGATGTTGAGTTGGTTTTTGGGCACATGGATTATCACACAACATTTTTGTGGCATTCTTTTTTCTCAGTGTTTCTTTCCTTCTTAGATCCTTGTTTTATGGCTTAGAGTTTTTTTTTACATGTATCAATGGCTTATTATATGATGTGTAAATGTTCAATCATGGTTCTTCGAATGCAGAAGCTATTTTTCTCTAATTATTATGACCTCTTGTTGATATCTGCACATTTGTAGTTTCCCTATTTTGCATTTTATAATTTATTAATGGCAACTTCCATCACTTTTGATGCTTTTCTTGCTTGTTTGCATTGGGCATCTATTCCCCCGTTATTGAGGGTTGAATTGTGGACCTTTAGAGACTTATGCTATGGCCATATTTTGATGTTGTTCTTCCATTAGCTGTTTTCACTGTGACTGCCATGGCAATGCTCATGTGCATTATCATGACATATTTAGAAACTACTTTAGGTTTTCATTATTTTTTCTTTTGTTTGCTTTTATACATTTAGCCCTTATTGATGCTGTTTAGGCATAGGTGAATTATAAATGATAAGGTACATGGAATTCGAATATATGAGAGTAAGAGAAATATATGGTATAATCAGAAAGGTGTGAATGAAAAAAAATACAGTTATTCTTCATCATTGAATTACTCGTGCAATATTGTATTGGTAACATTATCTTTCTTTCGTCTTCATTTATAGTTTTGCAAAGCCGCAAGACTCAGGAAATGAAAAATATCGATGGACCAATTGACGTTGATGCTAAAGGTATATGGCATCACTGTACATCTTCATTATCAGTTTTAAAGTTTTTAATGTCCTTCATGTAACTTTGTAGAAGTGCGAGCAAGCAAGACTGCAGAAAAGGGCAGTAGATATAAATTTGGAGACACTAATGCTAGTGTTACAGGTCAGCAATGCATAATTCCTGCATACTATCCTGTGAACGCAAGACAAGGGGAGATTTTTGACTTGGATACTTCTTGGCAGTCTTTTTCTACAAACTATGAGGTATACTGGTGTCTGTCCCTAAAATCTTGAGAACAAAAAATCAATTGTGTAATATTCTTCAGACTGCAGCAGATATTTAAACAGCACTCTGGCTTATTCTCTATGTGATTTATGAAGCTATTTTTCTCATACTGATATGCTTGCAAGAAAACCATATTTAGGTCTGGAACCCTCCTGCTAATTGTTCAATAAAAATGGCTGCAGAATGGGCAAGTTGCTATAATTTCAAAGAATGACGGCAGGATACAAATGAGTTCTTCATCAGCTTTTGCTTTTTCTCATGTAGAGTGTGAAGGTTTTTTTTTTCCTTATCCTTTTAAATTTTGCTTTGTAAGTTATGACACCTCAAGTGTGAAGTATGGGCTTGTGATATATACAACATTCTGGTTCTCTCAGATTCTCCGGAGGAGCAACTTTCAGTTCATGGTTCTGATGGACATGCAATTGTAAGTATAGTACCCTCCTTTGTATCATTAACTAAGGAATTTTGCTTTTGATGGCTGTTTAGAGGGATGTTATGAAAATAATCTAACCAATTGTTGATTAGTTCATGTGCATAAGATTAGTTGTGTAGTAAAAATATTTGGAAAATTTGTAGCAATTATGTATGTATATGTACACATACAGATAGCATTTTTTTTGCTACTAGGTATCTCCTGCATTGAAAATTTTTTAATTTTTGGGCTTCAGAATGCCTCAGAAATTTATTCAATATATGGATGCATGTAGTTAACTCAGTCGTTAATATGGCTATTATTTTCTTCTTTTTGATGTTTTGGATTAAGATTGTATTAGTTTACATTTGTTTACTAGATTCAGTTGTTTTTTTTTTTTTTAAAAAGGTCTTATTCACACATTGTGCTTAATTTTTATGCTAATAGGCCCTTTTATTTATTTTTAACTTGCAGGAAACAGAAAATGTGAAAGTTGTCATTTCCCCTGATTTAATGCTGTATGGAGGTAAAAATTGCACAGAGTGTCAGTTAACTTTTTCAGAAACCTCCCTCAAGTTTGAGGGCTTGACTGTAAATGGGACCAGGAAAAAATTTAGTTTTGAACGGACTGTTGGTGATATCATCAGTATTGATGCAAAATGGCATAAGACGGTGAGTTGTGTGAGCTGTTCCTTTTATTTTTCCTTTAAATTTTTTGCAGATGTACTCTGAAGAGATAATCTTTGAGCTTCTTATACTGTTGGATCTAGGTTCAAACGGCCATAATTAATCTTGTTCTACAATCAAAGAGTTCTAAGAGAGTTGCAAATGCAAATGAAACTTCAGGTTTGTGAATTTTTAAAAATTACTTGCATTGAACTATGTTTTTGGTGTAGCATGAAGTTTCATGTTCTTAGAGAGAGTATATGAACTCTGATAAAAATATATGGGCAGAAATGTGACCACTTTCAAAGTATCACCCGCTGTCTGCTTGCCTTATAACCTTGTACCTGCACTAATCTTTTTGCATGCCATCTCTAAGAAATTGTTTGCTGTCAGTTTCTTTGTTTCCAATAGGAATTGTTTTAGGGGAAGCTCTGATCTCATTTATTGATTGTTCTTTCGCATCAAATAAAACTTTTGAACTACGATATTCTTAATTGCTGTAGCCATTGAGTTGTTGGAGTTTGTAGTTTATGATCCATGTTGGTCTGAAAGGCAGGAAGCAATCAAATCATTGAGTCTGAAATACAAGGATATATGGAACACTATTTCAGAGTAAGTTTTCTACTGACTTAGTTTCTTATCAAGTTATTATCAGTTTTTTCAATGTAGATGTACAAAGAGATGGGGTTATCTTGTGTTGGGAAATAAAGAATTTTTTTCCAATTACATATGTAGTTTCTCTCTCTTTCTCTTTCTCTTCCCTTGTAATGAGGAAAATGGTGATCTTGTATATATTATTTGGTTTGCATATACTTTTTTGTTGGATTGTTGCTCTTGTCAGTGTCTTTTGGCTTTGTGTATTAGTCCTTTGTCCTAGTGTAACTTCCTATTAATGTTTGAATAGATAAGGGGATTTTTTTTTTGGTTTAATTGCATAGATTTAACCATTCCATGCAGTGAAAATGAAGAAAATGTCTTCATGGGACAGCATAGCAGGTTTTTTTTCAAAGCCTTATGTTATTTTCGTATTTGTTGCCAGTTAATACAGAATCTCTGATACTAATTATTTCCTTAGTTTTTGATGATTAATGATTGCTCTTTATCATTTTCCTTTTTGGGGTACAAGCTCCATTTCATTTTTTGTTGAATAGATTTGGGCTTTGGAACCTTCCCTTCTTCCTGAAACCAAAAAAATATAGAGATAGAAGCTTTAAATCAGAAGCACAATACCTCTGTAAATGCCTTTACCATTGTTTATCTTTTTGCTAGACTATGGCTATGGTACGATGCAGCCCTGCTTATTTTTAATGCAATTTTTAGAAGCATCAAGATATATTCCCATTTGAAAGTGCTATTTCCAAAATTTTACTATGGTTTGAGCGTAGAATGTAGTGGGAGGTAACCTTCTAGTATCATTATTGGTAATTGCATGTGATGCAGGTCATTCTTTTGTAAGACCGTCTTCTTCTTCTTCTTCTTCTTACACACACACACACACATGGCTCGAATTTAGTTTTAGTATCTTAAACCTTTCATTGTGTTTTTTTTTATTAATCACATTTTTTTTTTGTCAATCTACAATTGATACATCTACCTGATTTCCTGTTCAGTTTTCATGAATGTTTTAAAGAAGTTATCTATCCAAAAGGTGATCCTGATGCTGTTTCAATTAGCAAGAGAGATGTTGAACTTCTACAGCCAGAGACATTCATCAATGATACCATCATTGACTTCTATATTAAGTAAGTGAGCTTAAAATATATATTCCTTGTTCTTTGTTTTCTTCTTCATTCCCTGAATGTTAGCCTTTTTTTTTTCATTTTTTTTAGATTATGTTCATTCTAGTTTTAGTTTAACTTTAATAATTAATATATGATAATAACAAATACAGTGATGGGATTAGAAACATCTTTATAGCTGTTCTAAAAGTAGGATTTGTCATATGTAGTGTATATATCTAGGAATCTCTTGTTGTCGTGATCATCATGTCTTCTTGATGCAGCCTATGTAGTTCTTTTGACATTTTTGGAGCAGCATTCATATGTCTTTCATCTCAAGAACTTTGGTATTTGAAAATGGTGATCTGGGCTTATACGGTAGATTAATTTAATGATGGAAATTTTAGTCTCCGATAAAACACCATAATCATGATAAATATCTAAGTGCCTTGGGAGAGTTGTTGACAAACTTTCCCTAGGTTCAGTTTATCATCCCAAACTGTTGCATTATTTTCTGGGGTGGTCCTATTTCCTGATTTAAAGGAACTGATGTGCGGTTCTGATTCATTGACAGCTATTTGAAGAATAAAATTCGACCCGAGGAACAACAGAGGTTTCACTTCTTTAATAGTTTCTTCTTTCGCAAGCTTGCTGATCTGGATAAAGGTTTATCTCATGCTTGTCAAGCCAAGGCAGCATTTCAACGTGTTCGTAAATGGACAAGGAAGGTGGATATCTTTGAGAAGGATTACATATTCATTCCTGTAAACTACAGGTGATAAACACTTTGTCTGTTTTTCCTGTGGCAGCAGAGACCAATCTTTTATATAGCTCTCTAATATGAGTTATGAACATATCTCCATGACAGTTTTCATTGGAGTTTGATTGTCATCTGTCATCCTGGTGAAGTGGCCAATTTCAAAGGCAAGATCTTAATGGAGTGGTTTAAGCTTATTGTAGCAACCATGATTATCTCCACATTGACCTTTTTCTTTCAGTTGTCTTGCAGATGATGAAACTGAAAAATTACTTAAAGTCCCTTGCATATTGCACATGGATTCAATTAGAGGAAGTCATAGAGGCCTCAAAAATCTTTTTCAGAGGTAATTTTTGTGATTACATTCATAAGTAGTTACTATGCTATTGCTTTTCTTTTTTTTTTTTGAAATTTAAGACAGAGAAAACCTTTTGGGGGCTTCCTTGTCTTTTCTGTGTGTTCATCTGAGTTTTATGCTTACTTTCTAATCTTTCTCGCTTATTTGAGCTAAATATGTTCACAGGATTGTAAGTGAAACATCATGAATTACAATATTGGAAAATAATTGTGAACTTTTACAACTACATCCATACTTGGTCAACCTCTTTGAATTTCTTTGAGCGTGCATTCTTCCAATGTGCAATTTAACCTCTTTCCTCCTCTCTTTCTTTGATTGTCTGAAAGGAAAATTGTAGCACACCTATCATTCTGTTATTAACTCATTAGACAGTTGTTAAGGTCTAAAAAATATGATTGATGAATGACAAATATTGCTCCAAACCAGAATTACCCCATTGACTTTTAATTTTTAATTATCTTGTGACTACGAAAAGGAGTTCACGAGGAAATTATATTTATTCTGTTGTATTCTAAATACACTGGAATTTGGTCTGACATACAAATTACTGTGTATTCTCCTCATGATGCCTTTGGTTATTTACTGCACAAATATTGGAAAATTAGATGCTCTGAATTAACCAAAGGATAAGTTTGTGATGGTCGGCAAATAATTGGTGTTGTCATTAAAGGCACACTATAGCTGCTTTAAGTTTGCTGCTCCTTCTAAGTTGGGTAGAGGAAGCAATGTTGGTGGCATTAGGAACAATCCTTTAGAGAAGCCTGACTAAACACGATACTCAAAATTATAGTTACTTAGGTGTTATTTTTTTACTACCTTTCTCCTCAGTTTGTTGCAAGGCTGCTCTAGTGGACAAGTTGCTCTAGGCACCAGTAAACTTACCTAGCCATGATGTATGTTCCCAAAATTCCTTACTATACCATTCCTTTGTCTTCAAAGAGTTGAAGCCCATTTTCTTTATACCTCAGATGACCATTGGAATGTTTACCATCATGTCCTTTAATCTAGCTTTTCAGATTCCACCTCGTACACCAATGGCCATTTTCCCACAATCTCTTGCGGAAAGTAGGATGAGAATTGGTTTTGATTTTGAGGTCCCTGACATAAGTTATAAGTAGAAGAAAAAGGAAATGAGAAAAGAAAAAATCCTTGCATAACATTTTATGAAATTTATGATTTTAGTATTAAACTTGCAAAAGATTGTAGCTAATTATGGTAGAGCTGAAGGTGTGAGGATTATGCTGGGTTTTAAACCTATAAAGACAGGAACCATATAGCTTCGAATTCTTGCCTTCTGCAGATTTGGTCTAATGGGGATATCCTTAACTGTTATATATTACCCAATAACTGTTTGTCTATCAGTTAGAGTATTAGAATAAAGAAATGCAGAAGGAGCTGAAATTGTTGATAAATGATTTGGCATCTGTTATTTTAAGAAGGAGCTGTTTATCTTAAAATTCTCTGCTATGTTTGAAGTAGTCATTTCTCAGCTTTTAAAAGATCCTACTCTTGTTTATTGTTTCCCTCACTTCTTTGTTATGAGATGACAGTTACTTATCTGAAGAGTGGAAGGAGAGGCATAGAGAGGCAACAGATGATGTTCCTTCAAAATTTTTACATTTACAGTTTGTTCCCCTAGAGGTATTGCTCCTCTTTATATCCCTTTCATTAAATTCCCCACCAAAAAAAAAAAGAAAGAATCCAAGTGTTTGAATTGCTGACTCATCAATAGAAAGTTGTTTCGGGGCCAATTTTAAAAAATTTCAGCACATGGCTTAGGTTTATTGGGGAATTGAGGCTGGGGAAAAGCACATAAAGAATATATTGGAGGATAGCCTTGTTTATTCTGTAGTGTCAATTGGTATGTTGTGTCAGCTGGTATTATTAGGAAGCATCCGTTCATATTCACAAAACTGATTGATGGTTATTTTTTAACTCTCCTTTTGTACAATTCAGCTGCCACAACAGGAAAATTCATTTGACTGTGGCCTTTTCTTGCTGCATTACATGGAACTCTTTCTTCTGCAAGCACCAAGTAACTTTAACCCTTTTAAGATAACGAGATTCTCCAACTTTGTAAGTAACTGTTATTGCTTTCTAAAAGACTCGAAATTTGCATAAGGTTATTCTTACGGCAAGAAGTATAGTGTTGTTTGTGACTTTTACCATTTTACTTGTTATTTCTGCTTTGTAGTCTCTGCTTGCTGGTCATCTAGTATTTCTATTGCGAATGACTTGGAAAATAATTAATGTTTGTTGGTTATTGATCAACTGGTAACTTGGTTTCTAGTATGAACTTCAGAGTATGATCCTCTTACTTAGCCTATTTTCTGTCCTATCTTACTTGTAGGTCACCTGTTTATCATATGGAACTTAAACTTCCAAAAAAAAAAGGAACATTTTTCCTTTTAATATGGAAAACATAGATCGGATTTACAAATGTATTTTTCACCTTTCTGATATTATCTCTGACCTTTATTCAGCTTAATATGAGATGGTTTCCACCTGCCGATGCTTCTTTGAAACGTTCTCATATCCAGAAATTAATTTATGAGATCCTGGAGGAGCAATCTTGTAGTTCCACGTCAGCTGATAGCATTTTTAAGTGTGCTTCCTCCCTCTTAGCCAGTGGAAGGAAGCAAGAAACTGGAGTACAATTTTTTAAGCAGATTGGCAGATCAAGAAAAACGTGTCATGGCCATGGCCATTCCTTAAATTCCGATATTAAGCAGGAGTCTGAGAATTTTTCGTTCTCTGCTGCATCTCTTCCAATACAAGGCTGTGAAGATTCAGGATTGGAAATTCTTGAGTGTTATGAGGTTGGAATTTCTGGGGGATTGCTCTCCCATGGGAATTATCAACAGATCAATACACTTAATCGAAGAAATGCCATGTCACCTATAGAGGTAATCTTTTGTTTCTTTATACCAATAAGCTTAAAGCATGATATAAGATCAATTTGCTAATGAAATATAGGTAAGGCGTGAATCACCTTGTCTCTCTCTTTGATGCATCTGTGGAAATTTTACAGTAGAAAACATAAGTTGATTCTCTAACTGTTTGTCATTGTTATGTAACCATGTCTTCTTCCAGCAAATGAAAGGAATGTTTCCAACAAGATTGAGCATTCTCGGACTTATCCAATATCCGTTAAGTTAGTGGTCATTCTTATGCTATTATATTTCTGGCCAAATAAATAACAATGTTGCCTTTGTAAACCTCAATGTGTACTTTCCTAAACAAAGATTAAGTATGTGTGAGGTATCCTGTCATTCCTTTGGGTTCATTTGAATTGTGTCAAGTCCTGCAGCTCCTTTATCTACATCTGGTGGGGCTGCTTCTGTTGAAAGTAGAGGTCTTGACTGTCCCTCACTTCATTCTATTTACTTCTGTTGGTTTCACATCTTTAAATTTTACTAAATAAGATTATGTGAGTTTACATCGACATTGCCAACAAGATTCTATTAGCAAGGAGAGTGAGTGGGAGGGAGGTTGAATTTTGGTTGGCACACATGAGTCAGTGACATGTATAAGGAAAGTAGTATAATTTTCTTGTTTATTGAGAATTTTGGTCTGAAATAGTTTAACTTTTTCTGCTTGAAAAAGGAAATAGAGGAGACAAGCGAAGAAATTGCTGCTGATTCACCCTCAGATTTAGATGGTCAGCAAGTTGCTGGACTGGTAAGTGAACCTTGCTTATTCATGCGATATCCTAGCAAAGATATTAGAGTGTTGAGGACGTCATGGAACCGACAGATGCCATTGCATATCGAGGATTCAGCTTTTGACAAGCCTAGTGATTCATCAGAGATAAGGCTAGAAGATGATCAACATCTTCCAGAGTTTGAGGTATGTTCCCATCATGGGAAAACTGATGAACCTGAATCTCCCTCAACCCCAAATGAAGGTTACTCTGATTGTATTGTTGAAGATTCCCAAGGGTCAAGTGGTATGCATGATGACATTGAGAGTACATGTTCCCCTTCATCCTTTCAGAGGGACATTTCTGCTCTATCCCATCAACAAGCAGATTTGACTGGAAAAGCTGATCTTAAAGCAAGTAACATGCAAAAGAGATCATGTACAGGAAGGGGATGAGCCGCCAATCACAAAAGTTTTGAAGGTATATACTTCTCGGCATAGGAAGGCACTGACATGAAGCCTGTGGAAAGAGTTGCATTGTGAATAGTGTTATTAGAAGCAAAAATGTGGTTGGAAGGGCAATTAAACTTTCTGTCCAAATGTAAAAGAGGGGGTGGGGGTTTAACCTTTAAGACTGTTTCCATTGGCAACTTATTGGGAATTGTAAAAAGGTATACTAGTTTTTGGTAAGTGGAAACCCTTGAGAAATTGTTATCCGATTACCTTTGTTGTGGCTGCAACTTGTTTCCGTATGTTGAAAAATCTAGATTTTCCGGCAAGTTGCAAAATCAGTTGGTCTACGGTTATATGCCATTTAGGTTTGGTTCACGGATGAACAACTACAAAGTAAAAACCATGACTTGTAAACTTCAGATTTTAAAAATGAAATAAACCTAAAATCTTCTAGCTCTTTTGGTAATAATTTGGAACATGATTTCTATGTGTAATAACTTCTTAGAAATTACTTTGGGATATGAAAACAATAGCCACAAATGCAAAAGCACCCCCACAAACTTACTTCACCAGAAATTGCAGTAGTCACTCATCGAAATAAAAGGGGCAAAAAAAAAAAAAGCCACCTGCGTTATGAATTTGTTTTCAAAAGAAAGGGGGGAAAAAGTGCAATTATCCAAAAAAAGTGGGCAAAAATCGCCAACGCCAAATATTACAAAAGGGCGGCCTTTCATTGCCCATCGGACAGACGAGTAGAAAGAAACATTTATCAATCAACCCTCAGCCAGCCCCTCTGGACTCTCGAAGGTCTCTCTCTCCTGTCTTCGTTTGCCATAATTTCAGAACACGGAGAGACAGAGAGAAGCCAAAGGATGGGAGAAGAGAAAGTGAAAGAGGAGGCCATGCGGATTATTGGGATGTTCCAAGTTCTTCCTCGTTTGGTCGTTTTCGATCTTGATTACACTCTCTGGCCTTTCTATTGGTTTCTTTCTTCTTTCTTTCTTTCTTTCTTTCTTTCTTTTTGTCATAAATTTGTGAGCAATTTGTATAGAATTAACGTGTTCAAATGAATACCCACAAATATTTATCTGAAATTGTTTCCATTTTACTGGTAATCATGCTTTCTTTGACTTTAATTTTAATTGTTATATATTATAATCACTTGATCAGGGTTGATAATGGTTATACATGTTGAGCTGATAAAGGAATTCTACATGGGTATCTTCCTGTATTTATTGGCTGTAAAAAAAAAAAAGTCATCTTTCACGTTTCTTTTGCTTGAAATAGACAAATAGTTGACATTGTCATGTTGAAAAATATATAGCACACTTTATCACTATCAATTCTTAGAACATAGAATAATCTTGAGATTTCATCTTTTACATAGTATTTCTATAACTAATATGACTGCCTAGAGCAGTGAACTTAGTATCTGTGCCTGGCTTTGTATCTTTCTTACCTAGACATGAAATGCCATTTTTTTTTTTTTTGTGTAGTTGTTTGGCTCATCATATTTTCCTGCTAATGCTTAGTTCATGTGGTTAATTTTCAGTGAATGTCGCTCCAAACGTGAAATGCCATCTGTGTACCCCCATGCTAAAGGCATATTATCTGCACTCAAGGACAAGGGAATTGATCTAGCTATTGCCTCAAGGTCTCCTACTGCAGATATCGCAAACACATTTCTTGACAAATTGAGTATCAAGCCTATGTTTGTTACCAAGGTGAGCCAGTTAGAATCGTTTTTACTGCTACTATATTTTCTTTCTTGAAGAATCTTGCAAGTTGAATTCTTTAGAAACAGCTAGGGTTTTGAGCAGCAGAAATTTACAGGCATGTAGAATGATGTGATGTAGCTAAAAGATTATTCTATTTGTCTACTTCTATTTAATAATAATATAAGAATTATTGCTTTCAGGAGATTTTTACTTTGGTAGTGGTCATTACACCTTATAAGCTAACCTACTCGATATTCATGGTGTCCTTTCTTACAATGTACTTTCTCTGTGATATTAATGGGTCTAGAATGGAGCTTACTTAGGATCAGTTGGTGATATTCAAGTTGAGTTTTTCTTGCCTATTAATAACTTGGTTTGGGGTTTTGTCAGCACAATTTTTATAGCAAAGACCTGTGATAATGAACAGTAAATCATCCTTTCTGTTGCTACCACATTCAATTATTCTTCTTTGGATGATTCAGGAGATTTTTTCTAGCTGGACACACAAGACGGATCATTTCCAGAGAATTCATTCACGGACGGGGATTCCCTTCAACTCGATGCTCTTTTTTGATGATGAGAACAGGAACATACAAGCTGTAAGAATGGCCTTTCATACCTCCTCCTTTTGCTTCTGTTTTTTATTACGTGGTTGCTTGCTTGTCGAATGGTCTTTCATTGAGTTGGATATTTGGATCTTGTAGTTTGTGCCGTGTGGTTGTAAAAACCTTAACTACCCTTTCTTTTTTATGGTTATCAGAAACGACTAGTTTAGGATTGTGCTTATTTCACCTACTTAACAGAATTTTTAATGACAATGGCAGGTCTCTAAGATGGGAGTGACAAGCATATATGTGAGTAATGGGGTTAATCTCGGAGCATTGCGACAAGGGCTAACAGAATTCACTAAAAATCAGAATGCATCTGAGAAGAACAAGCAGAAATGGCTCAAAAAGTACTCTCAAAATTCAAATGCATCAGATAAGAACAACCAGAAATGAGTGTTCTTAATTCTTATATGTTAGTCCTTGGTCTACAGTATCAGAAAATCAAGATTATTTAAAAAAATTATCTGGATATTATTGGAAACCACATTCAGTTTATAAATTAAGATATGTTGTAGACTTGTGTTGCCTTCTGGAGCACTTGTATCGAATGATTCAGGAATCAGGAGTTTATCAATTTTATCAGAAATTGCAGAGAATACCCCACACGGATGTTGTGTGGAAGTAGTTTTGAACTCAGTAACCATTTGTGGAGCCATTATGCCATTGTTATAGTCAGGGGATGAAAGTTAATGCTTTTGCTGTTTGTTTTTTTTTTTTTTCCGTGTGCTTGTTGAGCGTGCAACCGTGCTAGTGGAGAGGCTCCTTCTGAATCTACGGATTTGGAGGAATGTTTCCCCATATTCAAGCATTAAACTCAAGGGGACTTAATAGTGAAAAATGAGCATGCAACTATATAATGAATGCATTTGAAATTCATATGAAATTCAGTGCCAGATATGTCTCTGTATGTGAAGATATTATGAATCATGAGCTTTATCAGAAAGAAATGTTTGTATACGGATGCCAATGATTTTGCACCTACATGGAACTTTGCACTTTGTGAGCAAATTCTAAAATCTAATATATGCTTATTACCTTATGACATGATCTATTTTATCAGTTTCATTTCTTTTGGAGTACAAGTTTATGATACTTGTTAAAATAGATAGACTTTGTGATAATTTTTAAGATTTGAAAAGCCTGGAGGCAAGACTTACTATGGAAACTTCCAAAAGCAAAGTTTTACACTCAAACTTTGATTCTGCGGTTGAATGCTATGTCGAGAAACATCGATAAATCATTCCAGTAGATTCAGATTCCAATCAGGAGCCATAGATTCCAGGACAGTGATTGACCCACCATTTTCTGCAAACATTTTTTAATGACTGGATGGCAGCAGCAAATTGGAAACACATTTGCATTCACATTCTGCAATTTATTGTTTAACTGATTTACCAGCTTCCAACGTTGGTCCTTAACAAACTACTTCAATTTAGGTTGCACCTAAAAACGACCCTTTCTTCAAGGAGTATTTAGCATACTCACCTGATAACAGAGAAACATATTACATACTTGTCCACTTTGCGCATGCATGCAACTTGTCAACCAATGAGTTTCGCGTGACAATTTTTTTTCAGATGGGTGGAGTTGGAAACGTGCAGGAAGAGAAAGAAGGAACCAGAGTGCAAGCCAAAGCCAGTATGGTAACTGCTATTCTCACCCATCAGCCAAAATGCATATGGGAGCATCAGATATTATGTTTAATATGCAAGGTCATTGTCAGCAAACAAAGAACAAGTACATAAGCCAGACAAGTGGAGGCTCTAAATCAGAAATGTTTGTAAATCACTTAATATAGCACTCCAAAAGAATTAAGAATTGCTTGTTGACGTGAACTATACAACTTTACACAATATATGCTGTTGCTTAGCATCCAACTTCAAGAAAGCAAAACAGAGAGAAAGCATCAAAAAAGAGAAGAGTACAAACATCATAAAGTTGAGCTGTTCTTGGAGTTAGGGCCCCTGGCCTCTGGCAACTCGTATAACAATATGCCCCTTGAACTAATGGAACAAATTGTCTCAAACCCTTTCTGCCAAGAGCAATTGTTCAAGTTCCTCTCTACGCCTCTCCAATTCCTGCGAATAAAAAGTCAATGAGATTATGGTATTTTCTTTTTCTTTTCTTTATTTTGAAAAACAACATATTTGATGATAAAATTAATTGACAACTATGATACTTTCATACTATGGACCAGTGATGCATACAAATTCAATACTAAATTACTAATCTCCAACTAACCAAGTTGACCTGGCAGACCTACACACCTTACTTAATCACAGAATAAATGGATTGATATGGTCCTCCCTTACTCATTATGCAAAGGTGTTTATTGATAAATTTCATATTGACAATCACTTGCAATGTACCACGTGCTCTTACTGTTCATATGTCAACCCAAGAAGATTTGAATCTCAAAAGATGCATTCACTGTATGACTAGGCCTCTGTACATTGATAATAAGGCTTAGCATTGGATAAAACAATAAATAAAACCAATCATGAAGGCAAGATGTAGACCAAAGGCCTGATTTGAACTCTCATAGCTTACCTCCAGATCCTTAACTGCTTGTTCCCTTGTAATTTCCTTTTGCTGGCGTGAACGTTTGAGAAAGCCAATGCATAAGAGTCCCTGAAATTGTTGATACAATAAGGATTAAACAGAAACTCAACTCTAGTCACAGCTCTGCCACAATTTCAACACAAACTACATTCAGCAAGACGTGAAAGGGAAAACCAAACCTAATCTATAATACAAAGTTAAATCAGTCAGCCCATAGATAAGCATCATGACAGTCAACTCTCACTAGAGCACAAGATCAAAGGAAAAAGGAAAAGGTAAATTTGCAATTCAGTAATGAATTGAATCAAGAATTGTTCCAATTATGAATCAGAGTCTTGGTCAGCATCTCCTTCGACCTTCCTAGAACAATCCTTTTAAGTTACACTAGCCCAATTGAATCAAAAGCACTTAATCGATTTAGCATAGAAATTCTCAAAGCAACATAAACGTTAAGTCCGTTATCTCACCGAAAAAACATAGACTAAACCGCAGGCAAGGAGCATGTAGCTTGCTATGTTCTGAAGAAGAACAAGGTCCTTTTGGCTTTCCGAATAATCAGGAAAAGCTCTTGTCATTACTGCAACACTGAAGAGAAACAATAACGATTTTACAAAGAAGAAACAGAGAGAGATTATTCAACAAAAGATAGTAACACTATATATTACACACTCAAATTTTGGGCATAACAACAGTTATTCTCTAGTCTTAAGTGCAATCCTGTTTTCTGTCCCAGTAATACTTTGGAAAATATAGAAAAAAAAAACCAAAGAAAAATCTTACTGCACTATAAGACATACAAGATTTGAAGCATACCCCTACCAGCCCAGTACTCCAAAACCTGCACAATGTTTAGATTTAAAACAAGTTCAACGTTTGATGATTTATGTGGCTTTGAGGATATAAATTACCAAAAAAGGAAAAACGAACCTTCCAAAACTTGATTATAAAGGCCCATTCTGTCTCCGCGAGAACCACAAAGAAGGCAATTACAACCGCGTAACACCGGAATATCCCATCAAAAACCTTTTTTTTTTTGTTACATTGAAAGAAAGAAAATAAAAAGGTCAAAACTTATTAAATAGAAAGAAATGAAAAAGGAAAAGAGGGGGATGAGATTTACATACATCAGATCCATTCTTGAAAGAGCGAACAGCAGAGAGAACGTTGACGGCAATGCAAAGAATCGCAGTAAGAGAGGTTATAACGCTAAAGCACCGGCAAACCACCAGTAACGGGTCGGGCCTCGCTCTCACTCTCGTGCTCGAAGACGCTCTCGGCAGTACTCCCTCGCCCTCTGGATCTCCATTTCTCGCCATTTTTGTTTTCAGTTTATCTTTCTCTTTGATCCGAGAAAACCCTAAGAAGCCACTGAAACATTTGGCATCTCTAACAAATACGACTACGGGGAACTCTTTTTTTCCTTTTTCTTTTTTCTTTTTCTTGTTCGTTGGCGAAAGCGGGATTCTTTCGCCTGCTATTCAAAGCAAAAGGTGATCAGCTTCCATCGAAACGTGTCCGTTATCGAATTGGACTGAACCGACATGTGTCGGTTAAACCGTCTTGTTGTTGTTTTCTCGTTTAAAAAGGGGCCCACATACAAAAACAGTCCTCTGGCCGCCAGATTTAATCTGATCGAACGTTCAGTAATTTGACGGTTCATGGTTAAACTGACACCTTATCTTGCTGTCCATTATGGGTGAGTGAGTCAAGAGTCATACGTTAAGCTAATATTTTTTTATTAAGAAAGAAGATCAACTTTCTTCATATGTTATGTTTTTGAGTCATACACTCAATAAATTGTTATTTGTGTAAAGCAGATAGAGAAGGATTAAGGAAGAGAAAGAAACAATCAGAGTAGTAATAATTCAGGCATGGAGAGAAGTGAAGGAATTGAGAAAGAAAATGGAAGTGTAGAAGAGAAGCAAAGCTTTAAAGATGGATCAATTTGTGGGTATGACTCACTTCAACGCCTCTTGAGCGCAAATCTCAAACCTCAAATCTTTCAGGTCTTTCCTTTTTCAACTCTTTTTCGTTTCTGGACTGTAAATGATTTTGTTGAATTCATTGGGTTGTTTCAATCTGGTTTGACAATACAGTTTACTGACTTACAGAGGACAAAATCCAATCTTGCCAGTTATTTTAGTAGCTCATACCTTTTATGATTTGAGTATTGTGAAGTTGGTTAACAAAGAGGATGAATTGTGGTTTTGATTGGATCAATATTTGTTGAGTATTAGGAAATCCGATGCAAATTGTCAACTTTGATTAGATTGATTATTGTAATTTTGATTGATCACTCTGCTGCTGAAATGATCATCCGAATTGATGCTCGGAAGTTGTAGACTTTTACCCTGATTAACAAATAACATGTCTTTGCCTATTAAAAGTTAAAATATACTGATATTAATGCTGATAAAAGTAACAATCATTGGAATTTTGTGTTTATATGATTTATTTGCAGGAAGTCAGCCGGTTGCTTCTGGGGCTGAATTGTGGAAGACCCCTTGAAACTATTGTTCCCCCCAAATCAGCTATAGCTCTCTCTTCAAAACATGATTTTGACATCCAGGTGCGTATTTATACAGTGTTACTGTGTCATAATGGATTGGTCAATGTAGAGATTCATCATCTAGGTTATCAGTACCAGAAAATAATAGCCATAAGGTTGGCCTGACTGAAACCAAAGTGAAGGAACAATATATGTTTTAAACACTTCAGATATACAAGGCACTACCACACATTTTGAAGGGAAGTGAAGAATGTGTTAATCAGTCTTTAACAGGATTAGTTGTTCTATGTCATAGATTGTGCTGAATTTTATATTAAATCTATTTCCTCCTTTTCTTTTTCTTTTCAATATCTAATTAATGCATTTTGAAAAATGTGATTTGAATAGTTTCAACGTCTAACCTTACAACTACCAGGACTGTCTTATAGACAGTCTATTGTTTTCTTTGAAAATATGTTGATTTTCATTCAAGCTACACTTCTCTAAAGGTTGAAAATCATTCTTTTTCTCATTGCAATGTTAATCTTATACAGACCTGATCTGAGCAGACTTGAAGTTGTTATCATGGCTGTCTTTTATCATTCGATAAAAGCATATTGTAGAAGAGAACCTATTCTAAGAAGACAGTTATTTGTGCTTCCTTTTCTTATATGACTTAATCATTAACTAGTTGCTTTTTCTTGTGAATTGTTTTCAATTATACCATTTCAAATCATTTCAGGCTTTCAGCTTTTCAGCTGACAAAGAGTTGTTGAGAGAACCTCGGGTGGTAAGGGTCGGTCTTATTCAGAACTCTATAGCTCTTCCAACTACTGCTCCCTTTTTGGACCAGAAAAAAGCTATCTTCAAGAAATTGAGACCAATAATTGAAGCAGCAGGTGCTTCAGGTGTCAACATACTATGCTTGCAGGTATTATCAAAAAAATTTTTGATTGATGCTTAATTATTCTGAAAGGCCCAATTAACTTCTCATATGATATAAGTTCAGGAAGCATGGATGATGCCGTTTGCCTTCTGTACCCGGGAAAAGAGGTGGTGTGAATTTGCAGAGCCTGATAATGGGGAATCTACACAATTTCTTCAGGAATTTGCATGCAAGTACAACATGGTCATTATAAACCCAATTCTTGAGAGGGATGTAAATCATGGGGAGACTCTCTGGAATACTGCTATTATAATTGGAAATCATGGCAACATAATAGGCAAACATCGTAAGGTAAATGCAGTTGTTTATCTGTGTTTCAGTTTACATTATTGTTTGAGTTTTTTGTTAATTTTGCATAAATGACTATGGCTTCTTGCAGAACCATATTCCGAGAGTTGGGGACTTTAATGAGAGCACGTATTATATGGAAGGAAATACTGGGCATCCTGTGTTTGAGACTACTTATGGGAAGATTGCTGTTAATATATGTTATGGAAGGCACCATCCTTTGAATTGGCTAGCTTTTGGTTTGAATGGTGCAGAGATTGTTTTCAACCCATCAGCCACAGTAGGTGAACTTAGCGAACCAATGTGGCCCATAGAGGTTATTCTTTACCCCATTTCATATTTCATTCCCACACAATGTATCTTTCTTATCAAATTCTTGAATATTCGTTCTGGTTCTTTTACAGATTTAGATTAGGCTTCCATTGAGATTAAAATCCACCATGAGACTGTTTGTCTAATTATGAATTTTTTATAAAAAAGAGCCATAATTTATAGAATGCTAAGTTATCAAAAGATTTCATGTGATACTGATCCAGTAAACAATCATTTATATAATATTGTTAATTGCATATGGCGTATTAACATTGATGTTAGCCTTATTTTAGTTAATACCTACCACTACACTGTCTTCTACAAGTCATTTGACATGTTATTCATTTTGGACAGGCACGTAATGCTGCAATAGCAAATAGTTACTTTGTTGGGTCAATCAATCGTGTAGGGACTGAGATATTCCCTAACCCCTTCACTTCAGGGGATGGGAAGCCACAACATCCAGATTTTGGGCATTTCTATGGATCTAGTCATTTTTCAGCACCAGATGCTTCCTGCACACCATCACTCTCCCGTTATAAGGACGGGCTGCTGATCTCAGACATGGATCTTAACCTCTGTAGGCAATTGAAAGACAAATGGGGGTTCAGAATGACTGCACGATATGAGTTATATGCAGACATACTTGCCCGTTATCTGAAACCAGACTTTGAACCGCAAGTCATCCCTGATCCCTTATTGCATAAGAAGTCTTCTTAAGTTCTAGGTACTAGTTTCAGCTCCAATCTGAAGGGAATAAATGGAGGTGAAAATGGAAACTGTATTCAAACAACATATGTAATCGTCAGCGCAGAATAAGCTCCTGGTGTTTATGTTTGTAATTACCTGTGCTATTTTGCGTCTTCAATGGATTTAGCAATTTCTGACTGCTCAATTAGCTTCCTTTTTGTTAAGATGAAGAACCAAGGAATCTAGGTCTCCACATTTGGTGAGAAATATAAGGATGAAGTGGAAACGACACTAATCAGAAGAGGAGTGCATTCGAATTGCGATTGGCAAGACCATGCTATGATTGAGTGATAGTCCTGGGCATTCATTTCGAAGGTTGTTCTTTTCTTTCCAGTGTCTTGTTCCCATTTCCTTCTCACCACCATTATTCTTGTTCTTGCTTTGTATGGCGTTTGAGGAGATGATTCTGAGAAATAATCTTGGCGTGCAAGTGGTACGAATAATGCACAGCAACTTTGATTCAAGTATCTTAGCTAGGACACAGTACACAGCCAAAGAATAAATTTTACAGTTTTAACATGATTGTTTTTTTTTTTTTGGTAGAATTAACTGGAAAAATTTACATCAAATGAGGGGCAGACAGTAGTCCTTGTGCCTCAGAAGGAGAAAGCGGAAAGAACACCCGATTTAGACGACGCAAGGAGTCCTAAACTCCAACGGTGGATCTAGCTTAAGCTATATGAAGGACTGTGAGAGGATCCATAGCCAAAATTTTTACCAAGAAGAAAAAGGACAATATTTATGTCCCCCATCGATCAACCTACCATTTCCTGTATCGGGCTCAAATCGGACAACTAGATTCCAGCAATAATGATCCGTATACGGTAAAACATTTGGAAAATATGTTCCCCAAACTTTGGATTTATACGTCACATCAACCTTCAAACTGAAACGAACCATTCCAGTTTCCCGATCCTTGCTCAGCTCATCAAGAACAGAATATTCAATCTTTTGCTGCTCAATTTTCTCTCCTGTGGTTGCAAACTTCATGTGCGCAGTCTTCCTCTCCTTAAATCCTAAGACGAAAGGCTTCGCGGAAGCCACAGAAAGCACATTAAGCGCCTTAATATCCTTGAAGTAGATGGTACCTGTAACACTAGAGTAATCGTATTCATGGTGATGTAGGGAGTTCCGAAATGCAAAGTCAGCATTCCATGTGCCTGCCAGTTTTGTGTCGGAGATGCTGAAGTTTGACACCGAGAATGTGGCAGGATTTAGCATGGGTCCTCCTGGAGGAGTGCTAAGCATATGCACAATGATAAGCAGATTTGGCAGCGTGAGAATCACTAACAGGAAGCCAAAGAAAAAGTCTTTGGGGCCAAGCGTTTTAGGTTCGTCAGCCTCTAGGGGATTGGAATCGGAGTATGGGTCCGAGGCATCCTGGGGCAGGGGAGAAAATTCGCAAGGGTAGTTCTTCGCGGAGCCATAACCCTTGTCAGCGTCTGATCGAACCCAACTTAGAGAAGACATTCTCAGAGAAAGAAAAGAGAAAGGATGATTTGGTGATGATGATGAACCTAAGGGCTGTAGACAACACATTAACATAAATACAGGATGGGACAGAAAATCAAGCTCAAATAACCATAATGTGTTGTTCTTCACAAGCTTTTAGGCTAATAATATAATATATATATGGATTAAGAAGCAGTCTCAACGACTTGTCATAATCTGTTTCTTAATTAGCATCACAAATGTTTTTAACAAAAAAAACCTAATTAACCAATTAACCAAATGACAATTTTCCATATTCTAAAAAAGCTTGTAAAGGTGCTAAAACAGGGAATAAAGCAAACCGCCAAGTACAACTATACTCCCTTTTCCCAAATGCCCAAAGGACAATAGAATGCGTCTTGTCTTTTTGCGACGCTCTGTATAAACCCAATTGTTTATGTGATGGAATAAGGCTATGTGTAGTCTTATGCTAAGAAGTTAGTTGAGCAAATATTCAACTCCTTAATGATAGTAGTTTACAGCCCGTGAAATGAGGGGTGCAAAGGGTCCTTCAGAATTACCTGAAGCAGTTCAATCATCCACTGAATGAAGCTTTTTTCCTGCTTGATCATGTCCTTTGTTTTTTGGGATAAGTAGGATTTATCATCCAAAAAGCAGCAAAGCTGCTACAAAATAATCATGGGCAATTTTTTGTTCTCTTTGGGAAGCCAATTTTTTAATGAGCTTTTGAATCTCCATCACTCCTTTTATGGCATAGCTGATTTAGTTATAGGCTTTACTGATTGTTATGAATCATAGACTGCAGAACTTATGGCAGGGGGAGGCGCTGCTTTTGGAACCGAACCAAGAGTCCTGTTTTATTTCCTTCTTTCTTCATCTTTTTCCTTTTTGGGGCATTAAGATTAAGTGTCCGCTTGAAGTAAGATATATGTTGGGTCGGGTATATTTGCTATTGCTTTTTGTCCGAATGTAAATAAAAATTCTATTTGCTTGATCATTCGTTACATTTTAAAAAATTTACATGAAAATGTTCAATGATATATTTGACAATTACCATTGACATTCCATTAATAATTATAATAACAAAAAAATCCACTAAAAAAAAATGAAAAATATAATACATTCAATAGCAATTTACAGCCTTGGCATCAATTAACCTCCCTTTCCCTGTGGCCCTGTCAACCCCGGCCATTAAATCCCAGCAGTACCTATTAATTCTATTATGATCCGCACCTGACCACAATTCTCCCCATTTCTGAAATGTAGCCTGAAATTCTATCTCCAAGGAGAAATGCAGTACTCCATTTTCTAGTTCCTTACCTATTTCCTGAATGACTTGCTCTTCCATAACCGGTTGGTCAGCTTCCCATCCTGTATTTGCAAACTCTAAGTGCACCCTAGAGCCTTCCTTCTGCTGCACGTAAAGTGTCATCGCATTAACATTTGCAAGCAAATTGCTTGCACACGTATCATTGACTTGCTTATAATAGATGGAACCCGCGAAGAGATCGTAGTATGTAACCTCTGCATCATCCCCGAAGGAATGCCCAAACGTGATGTTAACATCCCAAACACCTACCAACTTGGAGTTCAGGATATTAAGGTTAGATATAGTTAATGAGTTGGCATCCAGAACAGGAGATGGATATGTGAAACTAATGTCAATGGCTCGCCGGTATCCTCCGTAAAAAAGAATTCCCATACAGGCTAGCAGTCCCGCATAACGGATGATCTCCTTGAACAACCTGGTTGCTGAACCATTGGAGTGTGGAGGATAGGGCTGGGGCGAATTTTCTTCAGCTTGTGAAGAAATGGGTTCGTCTTGTATAGTAACTGCACAAGATTCCTGGGGCAATGGTGAAAAAGCATAAGGGAGGTCACCTTTTGCTAGATTGAACTGCTTCTTAGCTGAAGAAAACATTTTCCTTTCAAGCAAAAAGGAATTTCCCTGAGCCAGAAACCGAAGAGAGAAGAGGGACTACGAAATGTACAACAGCACGAAACCATGTATATAATGGACGCGAAACTGAAACAAAATTATCTAATCTTTTCACAGCATTAACCATTTAGAAACCCAAACAGTAAACTGTTCAAATCAGTTCAAACTAAACTAGTTTGGAAACTAATTATGCTATATAAACAATGTTATTTTCCCTTTTTTCAAAGCATTGATGTGTTATACCAGCTTTGCAACCTTGTAACTGTATAAAACCTTCATCAAATGGATTGTTATGTACTGTAGAAAATGTTTTGAAAAGATATGAATAAGATTTCACCCTCTTCTTAACTTGTAATTTATGCTGCCTTCGTCACAGATTTCTAACAACTTTATTTCTTAATCTCTCCTCTGTTCTACCCAAATTGTTACATTTTCGCACCAAATAGCACATGCACTTATCTTTCTCTTTCAATGAATTCCTTTTTGGTTAAAATCTTTAACTGTATTCAGCATTACAAGAAATCAAAAGGACTTGAGGGAGATTCGTTTAGGCCTTTTATTTTATTAGGTTTACTTCTAATGAAGTTTATATTAGGTATTTTGCAATATATTAGGGTTTTGGATTTTAGTTATAAATATTTATACGGGTTAATTAGTTCAAGTAGTGAATATAAAAGTCCATTTCTTTGTCATCTAGGATTCAATCATTGTAGGGAGCTTTTCCGAAGTAGAGTTTTGAATTTTCCATGGCAATGTGGGGATGTCCGCCATTAAAATCATTCAAAAAGGAGATTAAATCCAAACAAAACTTGAAATACTTAAAACTGTATTATTAAATAGAAAAACATGTTAAATGAGATTAAGTCCGGACAAAACTTGAAATGCTTATGTGATTTTAGTTTTGATTAGGTTTTAAATGATTAATATGTGAGATTTTCTCCCTCTATTGATTTTCAAAATTTAGAAAAACTTACGCTATCAATCCATCTTTTTCTTCTTAAAAAGAATTCTTCATCTGTCAAAAAAATTCCAATTAAATTTGTTCAAGAAATAAATTGAAACTCGAAAAAGCCAGCCAAAAAAATAATTGAAGGTCATTATTAATGGTTATCTTAATATCATTGGCAGTTTTCTACAAAGTCGACCAAATATTCATCCGAAATTTGTTTCCTTTCAAATAAATCAAATCAGGAATGCCTTGCAAGACTTCAATAAAAAGAAAACATCTTTTAATTTACAGAGGGATTAATTAATGTCAAATTTTCAAATCTTCGTTTTAATTGTTAGCTAACTCTTATATTGAAATTTAGAAATTCAAATATGAACTTGGGGTTTTGGTTTCATATATTGGTGGAATATTACTTATTGGCAGTGGCAATTTCTAGCTTACTAGATTTGAACATCCACGGACATTATCCAAATTTTGGGAAACATGTGGTTTTCACCTTAAGCAATCAAAGTATTATCGACTGGGAAAAAGCAATTGAACCATTCATTCATAGTCAATTTCATTGATAGCATTTCATAGGCCTACTAAGAATCAATTTCCCCATTCCTGTCTCAGGAATCACCCCAACCAGTAAATTCCAACAATATGAATCCGGCATCCCCAAAAGATTATTTTTCCAGAATGATCCCCATTTCTTGTATGTAACCCATACATCTAACCTCATACTTATATGCAACATTCCACGTTCGATTTTCTTACCAATTTCATCAACAACTTCTTTTCCTACAATGGGTTGGTTGCCTTCCCAGCCGGTATTCCCAAATTTCACATGAACCCTTTTGTGTTCCTTAGCTCGTAAGCTAAAAGGCTCAATGGAAACTGTTGAAAGCTCATCCTCATTCTCATTATAAAAGAGGTAACCCTTAATGTAATCATAGTAAATCCTCGTGTTACATTCTCGATCATTCCCGGATGTCAAGTTGGAGACGCAGTTTTGGCATCCGAATGTGAAATCTGCTTCCCAATTGGCTGCCAGTCTTGAGTTGAAGATGGTGAAGTTGGATATGGAAAATGAGTTTGGATGGAACACTACAGCAGGTGGAGGAAGACTAAATGTTAAGATTATGTACGAAATGGCTAACGTAAGGAATGCGAGTTTCGCGTATTTAGCGTAGATGTTCTCGGGTTCATTGGCTGGTGAAGGATAAAACTCGGAGGAGATTTCATCGGCAAGCTGGAGTCCTGGAGGAGAAAAAGTGTAAGCGTAGGCACCTTCGGCAGGAGGCATGTTTATTGGAAGGGAGGGTTCAGAATCTTCCTGGGGCAGGGGTGAAAAGGCATAAAGGTGGTCATCCTTTACAGTTTTTGATTGAGCCTCGGATGGAGAAGACATTTTTTGTTTTTACTCTCTATTCTTTCCTTAAGAGAGAAAATTTTAGATGACAAAACTTGTTCTTGATGCTAATATATAGTAATGAGTCTAATGACGTTTGCTTCATTTAATTTTCAGCTTCTAACCATCTTTCGTCTGCCAAACATTGTTTGGTAACAGAAATAGTGTTTGAACTGATTAATGTTAAACCCATAAATTCTTCTTATCCCACAACAGTCTCAACGTTCAAACAGAAAAGTGTCTGTCCTACACCCGAACCAAGTGATTTTAGCACTCACAATTTAGTTCAACATGTTTGGTGGATGATGTCTCAACTTAACTGTGTAAGATAAAGAAGCGTATGTTCCAAACGACAGAGATTTACCGATACAAACAGTGCTAAGCTAAACATGAAACATGAAAAGCTTTATGATCAATCAACAAATCTACATAGAACAGTGTAATTTTATTAAATGGCTTGAGGGAGTCTATACCATCAATATGAATTTTTATTGAAAATTATTTTAATAAAAGCATTATCAGCTTATAATGCATGCAATCTGGTAACAAGAAAACGGAAAACAAGAAAAACCAGTGGATCAAAATGGGAAACTGAGAGAACAAATTGACAACCATTTGGCAGCTTCATGAAGAAATCATAGCAAAATAATGTAATGATTAGATAACTATTCATCTCAAACTGGTGAATATGTAATAAGTGGGGCTTCAATAAAACTTTCTTTGTTCTTTAGTGATCAACTTTCTGCTGAATCACTGATTTTCATTTAGAAAGCAAAAGAGAGAAGAACCGGACTGTTGCATTGTTATCATAAGAAAGGAAATCGTCATATCTTCCTCTTCTTCATTTTAATAAATTGAGAAATGTCAAATGTAATGGTTGCAAACATTTGTTAATGAGTTGCAGACATTCTGAATTTGATGAAACACCATGCTGTTAGAATCATAAATTCAGAACACAAGGTGCGGATTTCATTAGTTAATGAAACTGGTTTTCATCGATTGAAGAACAGTGCCTACGGATGCATCGGATTAACATCATACTTCTGCTTAATTAACAACCTAATTGTATGATTCTCATTATACACATCATAAAGCCATAGGGGAGATGATCTTTTTCCAATATAATTGAGACTGTGCTGGATACGACGGCATGCACTGCCATATTCTGATGGTATACACAGGATTCTATGGCACTTGTTAATTAGATGTTTATCCTCGGGGATGTCCCAACTCCAAACACTACTATTGTTGTTGCAATGAACAGAAGTTGTTTTAACTGTTAGTTTTACGAAGAGCATGTTTTATCATACACCACAAAAGGGTAAGTATAACCGTTCATGGTTACACAAGCCATCCAGTTAATGAAATTTAGGGAAAATGCATGTGCAATAACCTAATAATCTTTTTATAATATAGCGTTACAAACTCCTTTGCTGGAAAATAACTTAATTTTCTTCCCCTTTTTATAGTTCTTTTGTTTTTTTTTTTTTATGGAGAGCATGTAGCTAATGTTGCTTCAGATAAGGTGGTCAGCATATCATGCAGGAGCAGTGTCTTTTCAAATGCATGTAGAGATATTTGAGTAGTTCTGGCGTTCTTCTTGTTCACCTAGGGACCATTGATGATTTCTTTTTTATATGTTGACTCCACTGCATCTACATTCAAGTGATTCAGTGTGTGCTTTTTTTTTCCTTAATATTTGTCAAATAGAAAAGGATAAAAAAATCGGTGGGTGAGAAATTTGGAAGTATATATACTTCTCTGCTTGGGATTCCATACAAGGTCACACACATATAGACCCATATATAACTATGCAAGCAGGCATGTGGGTATACATGTAGTAGATATTTGATTTGGGTTATTAATTTATTATTTTTATAAAAATTATTTTATATAAAGTATAATGTTGTACAGAGAATAATAATAAGAAAAAAAAAACGAGTAGAACAACTATATCACAAAAATAATAATGAAAGTAGCTTAAACCAAATGGTAGGATTAACTATATCACAAAAGTTGTATGTCAAAATGTCCAGAACAATTTGATTTAATGATTTAAATAAAGAAGTAATTAAAAAATCTTTTTCTTAATACTTTTTATAAAATATAAATATTTCTCTATCTTATCTTATTTTCTCATACCTTTTCTCTCATATAACTTTCTCTGCTAACTATACTAATAATGATCTTATATTAAAAAAACCAACTACTTCAATAATCACGCAATGGGATCAAAAACGGTTATTAATTATGTAAAATGAATCTCTTTTTAGTGCTATTATTTATTAATTGCATTAAAACATATTCTTAAGTAATAATTTTTTCTTCCTCTCTATTTAATGTTTTGACAATTCATTTTGACAGAACAAGATTTTTTCTATAGAGGTAGATACACTTTCACTCTTGGCTTTATCTCTAAATATTTTCTCTCAAATTCTCTAATACTTAATTTTTTTTTATTCTCAACGTTAGTTCGTCACTTATTTATTTTTTCATTTATCACAGTATTCAGTACTTTAAGTGCTATTTCAATTTTTTTCTCTATCAATTTCAAAATCATCTTTTTGTTTATTTGTGACTGTTCTTCTTTCCCTATCACAAAAACTCCCTCTACATATGAATATAGGAAAAGAAAGATAAAGATTATTTGATCTGTTTTTTATTTAAATATACAATGAAAGAGTGATTAATTTGAAAAGAAAAAAACAAAAAGAAACCCATAAGCTTGAATCAATCCTGATCAATCACCGAGCAACCATTCTGGTGAACAGAGCGGCCATCCATCAATTGTTTAGCACGTAAGAGTACATCTTACAAATGGACCTTTCTGTGATTTGGTTGAAGGAAAGTGGGAACTTGAGTTATTTGTGAAGCTTGCCCAGTGCTGATACACAGTGATTCCACCCTTATAAGTGATCAAAGCGTTCGCTTTCAACTTGTAGAACCAATTGGTGGAACTTGCAATTTCGTTTTCGTTTCTTTTTCTTTTTGGTCTTTTCAAACTTTTAAGCACCCTTTATCCTTATTAAAAATTTAAAGCCTATACGTTTCAGACTTTCAGTTGATTCAGCTGCATTATACTTCAACACGGTGGATTTGCGGAAATTCTGTATATAATTTGCATCTCTGAAGTGCAGGCTAACTTTCTGTTGGTTAGGATTTCCGAACACCAAATGCAGCATTTATAACAAACTCTGAGTCGTGTTTAATTAAGAGGCTTGCCACAGCAAATATATTCTCCTCTACTGCACGGCACGTGTTGCGAATTGTAAGTTTGTAACCGGATTCAAAGGCGAGAGGAGAAAACAGGGCACAAGGGAGGAGGGACACGTATTATAGAATTGATGACAAGATTTTTAGCCTCTCAATTTGTTTGTGATTTTTTTCCCCAGTGTTCTAAATCATTACTCACAAATGTTGCGAAGATAACGACAATTTTATCAGTATTTATTCTTTTACATATTTAATATCGCAGTTATGCATTTATTGTTTTTATTGGAAATAACCTCCAATATGTCTCCTGTTTTCACTTCGCCCACTGTTCTATTTTTTAAGGCTATTTTTGTTGACCCATAAAATATATAAATACTGTATTTTATGGAAGAGGATGGGCGTGAAGTGTCAAAGCGTCTAACGCAATTGAAACCTGAAAGCTGAGAACATTGCTTTATCTCCAAATTGCCTACCCCTCTCCACGCTCACCACCCACACCCTTTCTCTCTCTTGCAACGCACAAGTCTCCTCCTTTGCCACTCTCTCTTCTCACTCGCTTCTCCTCACAAATTTCTTTCTTTAGAAATTTCTAGTAAATTTTCTCAACCACTGTGCTAGAAAGGAAAACAGAGTTACTTCGTTGCTGAATGATGGCTTCAATTCCAACTCCGACGCCTCGTCATAATCTTACTTTCCCAAGCCCACGATTTCCTTCCCTCAAAAGACCCTTTTACCCTCCATCGAGGTTTCCCGACTCCACTCTCTGTCGCTGCTCCGATAATTCCTCCGATAGTAATTCTTCCTCTTCCATTAACTGGCGATGGGACTCCGCCATTCAAGACGTTATCAAGAATGCCATCAAGCGATTCGAATCCTACATGAATCCTTTCCGGAAAGACTCCAGCACCACCAAAGGTGTGCTAAACGATGGCGTCTCTGATGGAAAACGCCGTCAAAGAGGCCAAGAGGACGATTGGGATTGGGATCGCTGGAAAAAGCATTTCGAACAAGTTGATGAACAAGAACGCCTCCTCTCCCTTTTAAAGGTATTTCCTAATCTATGCTTCTTAATTGGTTCTTTTTTTTTCCCTGAAAGTGAGAAATTTAATGGAATACCTTTAATTGAAAGATTTAATGTTGCGTTTGTTTCTTTTTTTATCTTTTAACAGTCGCAGTTAATTGAAGCTGTAAGTAGAGAAGACTACGAGGATGCTGCTAGGTTAAAGGTAGCAATTGCAGCTGCAGCTACGAATGACACTGTTGGCAGAGTCATATCCCATTTAAATGTACGAAATCTATTTCTTTTGTTTATTTATTTATTTTTAGAAAGAGGAGAAATTTCTATTCATGTCGCTGACCTGATTTCTTGTCACTGCAGAGAGCAGTAGTGGAAGAACGTTTCCACGATGCAGCATTTTTACGAGACAATGCCGGTGCTGGATTGGTAACTTAACCTTTTTGCCCTTTCAAAATGAAGAAAACAAAAAAAGAAGAACCTTTTTATAGTGGGTAAGTGAATATTTGTTTGGTTTCATGGTTTTGGGTTCTAGGTTGGATGGTGGGCTGGTCTTTCAGATGATACCAAAGATCCTTATGGTCTAATTATACGTATAACTGCTGAGCATGGCAGATATGTGGCTAGGAGTTATAGTCCAAGGTAATCACTCCCCTGTTTCATATATATATATATATGTGTGTGTGTGTGTGTGTGTGTGTGTGTGTGTGTGTGTGTGTGTCTTTTATTTTTTAAGATAGTAAATATAAATGGATTTATTTGTTTCTGTTCACGTGTATAAGCTCTAGTAACAGTAAGAATACAGTTAATGCGTGGAGCATTTATTGTGTAGATATTTTGAATTGGCTCCCAATTCTTATGCTTCTTGCTTGTACTTATTTATTTGTAATTTCAAATATTATTTCTGAGTTCTTGTTAGACTGATTCTTTTCTTTCAGGCATCTTGCTTCTGCATCAGTTGGTGTACCCCTGTTTGAGATCTTTCTTACTGTAAATAAGAAAGGTGAATACAAACAGCAGGTATCTTTTTTTTTGGTCCTTTCTGGTTGCTGCTTAGTTTTTTGTTGTTTTAATTGAAACTATTTTACTTAGATAGCAATATTTCTGATAAGTTGACACAAAACCTGGCTAACAGCACTGCTAAGTGTTGCTTTGGGAAGCCGCCTGGGTGGTTATATTTGTATGCAGGGATCTGATGATTATAATTCTTGAGCTGACAATTCTTTTGCTTTTCTCTGTTTTGATTTTTGTTGAAGCAATGAAAATTTATCAACTGTTGTATTTAGCTTGATGATAGGTTGTCATCAATTGAATTGCCAATGATTTTTACATCATACGAGAATATCTTTGTGTGTGCCTGGTTCAGTGAGCTGTAAGCATACAGCTTAGAAAGCTTAGAAAGAATAAAAAATGCTTGTGTTCTGGCAAATGCATTTAATAATACCTTTGTGTTCCAAGCATCCAGCTGAGGGACACTACGGCATTCATATTTTTTGCAGTAGCATTTTAATGTTTTATGATTGCAATTATATTTGGTGTTTTTTAGGCTGTGTACTTGAAAAGGAGGAGTGTTTTCCAAGATTCTTCAATGGTGTCTTCCAAAACATCAGGAGCCACCAGCCGCTCAGGTCCATCAGGCTCCAGTGAAGATAACAGTGATATTTTTGTCGTGAGTACTGAAGATGATGAAGATTGTGATGATGAAGATGATGATGATGCAGATGATGGATCTGATGTGGGTGAGGGACTAACTGGTTTTCAGAATATTTTGCGGGATATGATTCCTGGTGTAAAAGTCAAGGTCATGAAAGTCACTACACCTGGGAAAGTAGACCGAGATTTTATATCTAAGGTGATTGAGCAGATAATAGAGGAAGAAGATGAAGAAAAAGATGCCGAGATAGAAAATGTAGAAGTGGATGATGAAATTAAGAGTGAAAGTGACCAAGATAGAGATCAGATTGAGATAAATGCTGATAGTGGAGTTATTGATAATGACATGCGAGGTGAAATTGCGGTTAAAGTTGTTGTTGGTGGTCTTGCACGAAAACTTTCTGGCAGTGTGCCTGCAACAGAGTCACTTAGAGTGCCAGCTAAGCTTGTGAAAAAGGGGCGCCTAACATTTTCCTTTTTTATAGAAAATGACATAAACCAACAAGATTCTGGTCCCGGGACGAGGGTTTCTATGGATAGAAAAGAAAAGATTCAAAGTCAGCGCAGCATAGATAACATAATGTTTGATCTTGCTAAATTCGTTGGCAGAGAGAAGATACCTTTGAAGGTAGGTTCAATATATTAAATAAATATTTGATGAATGGTTTTTGTAGAACCATTTTCTATTTAAGTCTACTGTAGAATGCTTGGTTTGCTAACTAATTTCAACCATGCAGGTGCTCAAAGATGTTGGTGAATTAATAAATCTCACTCTCAGTCAGGCTCAAAATCATCAACCACTATCTGGATCAACAACTTTCCACCGCATAGAGATCACGGCATCACCAGATCCTCTAAACGGTGATTTGTAACACCATCTGTTCATGTTCGTTAATGTTTTCATGAAATGATCTCTCTCTCTCTCTCTCATTGCGTCCTCTGCTCTGTCAGTTTTGTCATGATAGTTCTTCATGTTGTATTTATGACATGTTTGTTTGATCAGGATTATATATTGGTGCACATGGGCTTTACACTTCAGAAGTCATTCATCTTAGACGCAAATTTGGTCAGTGGCAAGATAGGGGGACTAAGGATCCTTCAGATCTTGAATTTTATGAATATGTGGAAGCTGTAAAATTAACGGGAGATCCTTATGTACCAGCAGGACAGGTGATTTCATTATTTATTTTAACCATTTGTTATGATTGGAGGTAGCTTTGATGGAGTTATAAAAGAGGATCATTTAATTTTGAATTGCCCAATTATTTATGCATGTCAAATGTAGCTGAATATCTCATTATTGTCTTTTAATTAGTAGTTCCTACTCCCTGCTTTCCCCACTTCTATTGCTTGTATGTTGGTTGTTGAAATGATTATCTACTTTTAGTTGCTTTGTCTCCTAATACCTGGAATTTCTGCAGGTGGCATTTCGAGCCAGAATTGGAAAAAGATATCAGCTCCCACATAAAGGGATAATTCCTGAAGAATTTGGAGTGGTACATTTTAGTGTACATTATTAGCTGTAAAAGTTTGAATTTGTTGTTGGCCTTTGTTTGAAATTTTCTCTTTGATCACCTCCTCAAAAGTTAATGAGTTTTTGTGGTCTTGTTTCCAACTCAGGTTGCACGATATAAAGGACAAGGGAGGATTGCTGAGCCAGGCTTTCGAAATCCTCAATGGGTTGATGGCGAGCTCGTTATTCTCGATGGAAAGGTTTATCTCCTTTGGCTGATAGTGTATTTGATTTGATGTCTTTATTTATCAAATGGATACTGATTATTTGATGTTCTAACTTGCTAATTCATGCAGTACATCAAAGGAGGGCCTGTTGTTGGATTTGTATATTGGGCCCCTGAATATCACTTCTTGGTGTTCTTCAATCAACTAAGGCTTCAACCATAGTCTGTTGTACATAATGTTTGAGCATGTTTATTATTTGTTCAGATGACATGGGGTAAGTACTTCCTCACCATAAAGTAGATGCAGGAAGTGTGTGTAAGTTTACTTTCATTGGCTTGTTATTGTTTTGGGTCTATTCTCTGTGACAAGTAAGCCTATTAATTATGCTTTCATCAGGCAAAATTTTCCTAAATGCTCTAATACCTTGTTGGGTGTAGACTACATTAGCATGTGGCATAAATTATAATCGGCAAAAGTGATCAGGTGGCACATTGTTTGAACTATTTGCCATGTACAGATCATGGTGATTGATTGATTATCTTGGTTTTGCTCGCTCTCTCTCTCATGTGCACAGGTCCAGTCATACATTCACTATATCTGAAAGTTTGAGATTATTGAAGTTTTCATTAATGTTGCCTTGAGTCTTGACAAGTGGTTTCAAACTTTGCATTCTTTATATATACAAACATATACCTTCATACATATATGTATATGTGTGTGTGTGTGTGTGAGTGTGTGATCACATAAATGACATTGTCTACATAACTAGCTAATCCAATCCCCAGAGGAAACTGGATTTGTATGCTTTTTAAGAATAATTGTTGTTCATTAAGGTTGATAGTGGTATTGGTTTGTGCAATTAAAAGTCATCACTATGGGATCTTTTCATTATAATATGTTGACAGTAGTATTTGTTAGATTTCTTCTCTATTTTAAGTAAATATTCAATAATGGAAATTTCCTTTTGCAGTTAAACATGATACTTGTCACCGAATAGCAGAGCAGCAAAGAAGGGAAGAGGTTTTAGCTCACATGTTGAAAGCCCACTTGACTTATGAGTTATGCAGTGAACATATTGACCCTGGAAGTGACCATGGAACTTCAAGATTGACCAAAAAAGTCCAGTATTTCTGCTGCCTGGATTCTTGGCATGTGCTTTCCTTAAATGTATTAGTAATTTTATTATGCTTCCATTCAATTCCCAAACGACAGGCTTACCTGAATCATCATAGCCATAATCTTTATAGCTGGAATTACTGTAAATTTTGCAATTCTAACTAAATCCGGGCTGTAGATGGAGTTAGGAATAGTGAAATAGCTGAACTCAAATCAGAATATGGAAGGTTTTTGGATGACCTTTTTTTGTGATACAGCTAGCAGAATAAGCTTCAAAGTTAATTTGTCTGTAATTATATTCATTTTAATTTTCTGTGTGCAATGATAATCAATATTGAGGCAGATTTTACCAGATATTTAGCAATGTTATTTGAATTTATATCATCCTATTGTTAAGCTTGTTGTATTGTTTCCTGTGTAGTCCTTGGAAACATTAGTCGGAAGAGTGAAGGTATTACTCAATATGTGTTTTTTATCTTTAATTCTGATTTGGAGATACATAAATCATTGAGCTAAATGTTTGGGTATGTTATATGCTTTTATTTTGGCATTGGTCAAGAAGTGTAGAAACGCATAAAGTCCAAACTTGGCATATGCTATAGTTTTTAATACATGCTTTTATATTTGTTTTCCATTCGCATAAAGGCCTAGTGAATGTTCAACTTTATAGTTTACATGACCTAAAATCTTTATTCAGAAGAAACCTGAGGCTGCTACAGTCAAGATAGCCAAGCTTCGGATGGGACACATCTCACACCTACCGGCTTATGGCTTATTTGGAGCACCAAATGAGACTTCATTTGTTATTTTGGCTCCTCTTTCTTTTGCCATGTAAAGGCCAACATGATGCATCAACTCCTGCAAGGATAAGATCAGTAGAAGTCAAAACGATTTTTCAGTTTACATTTGAGTTAATCTTATCCGTTAAACACAAACCTGTGGATGAGGTAAAGCTCCTTTGATGTTTTTGGCAATGTGAAGAGGAACATCAAAAGTTGCACAGGCACGTGAATACACCATAACATCCTGGAGAGGACTCAGAAAGCCACGATTCCTTGCTGATAATGTTGAACACACGAAATCCAGCACACAGATATCTGTGCATACCCCTACTACCAGTAACTGTGACCACAAAAATCATGGTGTAAGTAACCCCCGTCCAACTATTTGGGAAAAATAAAAAGGCATAAGAAAGCTTAACTCTATATCTGCTACTGAAATTTTTGTATTGATTACTTACAGTTTTGATCTGATTGTTCTTCACCCAATCCACAAAAACATTCGAACCATCAGCTTCAATCGAACCCAAATATCCATCGTAGCAATCTTTGCGCCTGATTGTTACGTTCGTTTCCTTTTCTATCCATTGCAAAGCTACATTTTGCAGAATTAACCAAAGGTGGGAGAGAGAGAGAGAGAGAGAGAGAGAGAGAGAGAGAGAGTGATATTAGAACTTATAGTTGACCAAATGGTGCGTTTAATTGTTCTGTCAACTCTAATTTAACAGCATTTGAGAGGCAAAAAAAGTTCATTCAATACTGAACATTAACTCAATGATATACAGAAATCAAATCACAGCATTTGAATTGATGCAGAAATTGACTATGAGGAGAAGTAGATATAAACCAGGAACCAAATTTGATTCATCGGTGCCGGCAATACAATGAGGAGGATAGGGATCCTCGGGCTTGTCAGCGTGATGAGAATCCAGAAACGCCATAACAGGCAGTTTCTTTTCGCAGAAAAGTCTTGCCAGCCTTGCCGATTCATTGATCATCCCCGAAATCTGTCTGTTGGGTTCTCTTGGGGCCTACGACCATACAAGGTAATATAAAGTTCCTGATTGAATGCAAAAACTTTGTATTACAAGCGTAGCGTCTGCTATATCAAAATAGTTAAGGGACAATAGTTACCAGATTTCCAGCACCGACAGTGCAGAAGCCATTGATGATATCGACAAGAACAAGGCCAGTCACAACATCTTCAGGCAAAACCACTGACTCCTGCTCAAGAGGCAGCTCGTTCCTCAAAAGATCAATTGCTTGAGACACCATTTCTTCAAGTATTAGCACTTTAGCAGTTCTCTGCAAAACACAATCCTAAATGAGGGGCTCTATTTATTCCCAATCAATGAAGTCTAGTGTTATGTGCAGAGGTAGATATACTGAGCTTTCAGGGAACAAAATCATAGACTTTCATGGAACAGCCTCCATGCTAAACTCCAAAAGCTTGAATGAATCAATTATTGTTGTCTAGTGGACAAGTCAACAAGATTCGTAAGAGGATACAAACGTGCGGATCCATCCACCATAATTTTCTTTCATTTTTTATGTAAAGAGCTTCATTTTCAACTTTCCTCGATTATACCAGTCTAAATATCAGCTATGATGCAGGGTACATCAGAAAATTTGGATGTGACACATTTTTCCTGTCGATGATAAGGGCTACGGATCTTGCCTTCTGGGATTTCCAAAAGGATATGTTTGATGGCTTTGGTTGGGGAACTTGTAAGGCAAAAGGCAAAGGTAAAACCTGAAATGAACTTTCTTATTCTCTTCTGGTAAAAAGAGAGGGAAAAAAATTAGTAAAACAGATGCCCAACAAAGAAGATTGAAAAGGAGATACATACTGAGACAGCAATATGTTAACTGTGTAACTATTCTTCTTCTTTTCTACTTTCCTCATTGCTTAAGAAAAAACAAAAAAAAAACTGATCGATGTTTGACAATCCTTTCTAAGTAACCATTAAAATTGTTTTCTTACTAAGAATTTTTGAACAGTATCCAAACACTCTCTAAATACTAATAAACGATAAGGACCATGGTGCCAAAGTAGTACTCTCTTCATTCTGCCTCAATCATAACAAAAACTGTTCTAAATGCTTCATTTTACTATCTAGCACAGGCTCTAAATTCCATAAAGAGATAACCAAGTCTTCCCTGAGCCGTTTTTTGTTCTTACTATAATTTTGGTAAAAATAGAAGAAAAAGACAAAGATATTTGGCCTCAATATAACGCAGCTAAGACAACCGATTTAAGCTCCACAACTGAGGTAATTACTATCCGTTATCCCTTCCATTTACCTATTTTCCCAACCTCACTTCCACACTGATACACAAAATCCAAAACCAAAAATCCACATTAAATTCCTTTGAAGAATTCTGTCTCCAGTCTCTGATCCCATGTTTACATTTGCCATCTCCACTTCAATCTTCTAACATATGAAACAACCTCTATAATTTCCATTTACTAATATGCAACAGTTATTGTTACCCACCACCTCATACCCATCTCCACTTTTCCCTCTGAAGTCTCATCCTTTCCCTCGAAAACAGCAATTTTGTCTAAGAGACGGCTTGAGCTTGTACGCCCCACCAAAAATGGCTTCTTTTTCTGGGTTTGTGGCTAAGTCCCAGATGCAAACGACTGCTGATGGTGGTGATGCAAATGGGTTTTCTACACTGATGGAGTATGTTGGCAAAGGAGGACTAGACGTGGGAGATGAGTTAGTGGTTTTGCTTTATCATATACAATATGCTTGCAAGAGAATTGCTGCTCTCGTGGCTTCTCCTTTTAATTCTGCTCTCGGGAAATATTCAGGTCTTTCTGCCGGCACATCCGGGTCTGGTGGTTCAGACAGGGATAAGCCAAAGCCGCTCGATATTGTGGCAGTATGTTTTGCTATGCTAATTTTTCATGATTGAATTTTAAGAGCATTGCTTCTTCTTTTTTCCCCTTTCAATAGTATTTTGGTGGTGCTATTATTGGGCATATTTTCTTAAATAGTTTGCCTATTATTCTGATTCTAGGTCTTTGTATCAAATGTGGCTCATATATGATCATAGTTGACATGAATTCCTAGTCTTCTGATGAGTGATGGTATCATTGTAAATGATTTGATGAATTGTCTACAGCAGGAAATTTCTGGTTGAGAAGTTGAGTTGATCCAGAAGCTGATTGATATTAAAGATGTAAATATGTAATTGAATGAATTTTTGGTTTGGGATGTTCCCTGTCAAAATGTATTCTAGAGTAACTAGGACTTGTTCATGAAATAGCGAAAAGTATCAGAAAGTTAACAGACATTTCTGACCTGCCAATATTTCTTGTTCTGTAGAATGAAATCATATTGTCCTCTCTTAGAAATTCAGCAAAGGTTTCAGTCATGGCTTCAGAAGAAGATGATGCTCCTATTTGGATAAATGATGATGGCCCTTTTGTGGTGGTATTGGATCCTCTTGATGGTTCTCGAAATATAGATGCTTCCATTCCCACTGGAACAATTTTTGGGATATATAAGCGACTTGTGGAGCTAGATCATCTACCAACAGAGGAGAAGGCATCACTGAATTCCCTACAGAGTGGAACCAGGCTCGTAGCTGCTGGCTATGTTCTCTATTCATCCGCCACAATTCTCTGTGCTAGCTTTGGCTCTGGAACGCACGCATTTACACTAGATCATTCAACGGGGGACTTTATTCTCACACATCCAAGCATTAGAATTCCTCCTCGAGGTAACATGCAGAATCTTGATGGTGAAATGTTATGCTCACTAATTCATTTAAACTAGATTAATCTGATTTTTACTTCTTGATTTCACAAATTCAAGGGAATTCTATTTGGATTTTATTACTTATGATGGTCTCCATGTTATCAGTTTGATTAAATGGTAACCCTTTAATGATGGGCTGGCTACTCAATGATTTCAGGTCAAATATATTCTGTTAATGATGCACGGTATTTTGACTGGCCTGAAGGTCTAAGGCAATATATCAACACAGTGAGACAAGGCAAAGGCAAATACCCTAAGAAATATTCAGCACGTTATATATGTTCTTTGGTAGCCGATTTCCATAGGACTCTCTTGTATGGTGGACTGGCAATGAATCCAAGGGACCATCTACGCCTGGTGTATGAGGCAAACCCTCTCAGTTTTCTTGCAGAGCAAGCTGGAGGCAAAGGTTCGGATGGTAAAAGTAGGATTCTTTCCATCCAACCAGTCAAACTGCATCAAAGACTGCCTCTCTTTTTGGGGAGTTTGGAGGATATGGATGAGTTGGAAAGCTATGAAGATGTTCAACAGAAAGTAAACCCTGGGTATGAAGTCTAATGACTTTGTTCTTTCCAGCAGATGTGATGTATATGAAACCAGCTCTGCTCTGTTGCTCTGTTTCTCTACGAGTTCACATGACAGCTCTTCCTCTCCACTGTTGATACTTTTCTCTCTGTTTTTTCAATAATCGAGAGTTGTATGTGATTCAGGAAGAGCAAAATGTAATGCTTTACAAGGTCGAATGTGAAAGCAACACACTTCTTACAAGTTGAGTTTGGTCGTTGTAAGAACCAATCCAACAGTAAAAGGAAAAAAGACATAGTTTCTGTATTTGTGTTGCAACCTTAGTTGTATTTTGATTTTCTAAACTCTTATCAACTTGTACATTATTCTAAATAGGTTAAATTAAAAAAATTATTGTTTTAGTAGGTTTCTTGGGCTTTAATTGTTATGGATCAGTTGGGCCTTAGTTTTTATATGGATAAATTTTGTTTCATTTTTATATTGAAATTTATATTTGCTTTGGAGTTTTTACAGTTGATATTATTTTTAATTAAAACAATAAAATTATTTTTTTATTTTAGGGTAAAAAAAGTATTGTTTGCATAATTCCTATATGTTTATATCTATAATAATAATAATAATAATAATAATAATAATAATAATAATAATGTATTTATATATTCTCGCATGTGACGCACAGATAGGAAGGGTATAAATCCTTCAAGGAGGGTATAAAACAGTGTACAGTTAGGAGCACGCACACTACATGGTAAAAATCTGCGACTACGACAAAAGCACGACTAGGAAAAATGGATAACGAAAACGCGTTGGAATTAGAAAACCTCTACGGCTCGTATTCACCGTTGGATCCATTCTCATGAAACCAAACATTTCACCTTAAAACGACAGCGTACAACTGAGTTTGCTCGGCTGGCGCCCAGTAGCTGACCCCTGGGCCCAGGCTGCCTCCTTGCTTTCAAAAATCTCAACTTTCAATGCACGATAGAAACGAGCTCCAAAACCCTCTCTCTGCTTTTTGTCTCTGCAACTTCTTCTTGGAGAAGCAAAACGAGGATGCTAGTATTGATTTGTTCGCAAATCAATCAAATAATTGATTAATTAATTAACCCATTATATGTATAAAGGGAGAGAGAGTTTTTGACTTTCTTGAGTTTTAATCGCTTCAACTGAATTTGCTATGGGCAGCACCTTCTTCTCTATACCAACAAAGCGAGCCATGCCCGACGCGACCCCTTCTTTGAACGGACCCTCCAAGCGTTCCAAGCCTCCGGCTACTCCTCTTCCTGTCCCCCCTGGCCACGTTGCCTTCCGTCTCCTCTGCCACGCGTCCCGTGTCGGTGGCGTCATCGGCAAGTCAGGCAGTGTCATCAAGCAACTGCAACAGGCTACCGGTTCCAGGATCCGAATTGAGGATGCCCCGGCTGAAAGCCCGGACCGGGTTATTACCGTCATAGGCCCGAATGCTGTTAATACCAAGATTGTACTGAATTCAGGTAGCCTTGGCAATGGTTACGGTAGTAGCGTTGAGGAAATCGATGTGTCCAAGGCTCAGGAGGCGTTAGTGAGAGTGTTCGAGAGGATTCTGGAGGTGGCGGCGGAGAGCGATGGAGCGGCCTTGGTGATGGTTTCTTGTCGGTTATTGGCGGAGGTTAAGCACGTTGGGAGCGTGATAGGGAAAGGCGGTAAGGTAGTGGAGAAGATAAGGGAAGATACTGGGACCAAAATTAGGGTTTTGACGGATAAGCTACCGGCTTGTGCCAGCCCTACGGAGGAGATTGTGGAGGTAAGAGGTTTGTGTTGGGAGTTCTTAAATTAGGGTTTCTGGTCTTAGGAATTTTTTACATTTTGTGTTTGAAAAGTTGCTTTTTTTTTTGTCCATTGTGGCAATTAGATTCTTGATTAAGTGGCTAATGAACAAATTTCTAACTTGGCAAACTTAGAATGCATAGTTGTTAACTCCTTTTAGGCGGTTTTAGTTTATTTGGTTATGGTTATGTTTTAAGGAATTCTCTTCCGTCAATGTGTGGAAACTCATTGCATTAACAATCACCCCAGCGTTAATAATAATTTATTTCCATAAGCAGCTCCTGCCACTAGTTAACGATCAACCAGTGGCATTTAATATCGAAATATTTCCATAAACAGCACCTTTACAAGTGCCCAGTAAGGGTGGTTGTTAGCAAACAATAAGGGAAGAAAATTTGGGGCAAATTCTGAAGGGGAAATTGATTTTCCTCATGTAAATGGGACATAGAACTATTGTTGAAATTGGAATTTTGGTTGAAAGTTTCTATATAGTGTAACTAGTGTCGCCAAACCTTCTCATTTTCGTAAAGCTTTCCTTTTTCCTTTTTGTTATACTTTTTTTTTTTGAAAGTATGTTCTTTTTGTTATACTTAAGTGGAAACATTATTTCTTCCCTTGTGTGTATTCTGCAGATTGAAGGAGGTGTTTTAGCTGTAAAGAAAGCGCTTGTTGCTGTCTCACTTCGCCTCCAAGATTGTCCTCCTGTCAATAAAACAAGGATAACTGAAAACAGGATCATTGAATCAGTTCCTTCAGAGGCTTGGCGTAAACCTATTGAGTTGCTTCCTCATGAGACTTTGCGAAGGCCTATTGACTTACTTCCCCAGGACACTCTGCACAGGCCTATTGACTTACTTCCTCAGGAGACTTTGCGCAGAGCTATTGAGGTACTTCCCCAGGAGACTTTGCACAGACCTATTGAGGGTGTTCCGCAGGAGCCATTGCACAGACCCATTGATGTTGTTCCACAGGGCTCGTTGCATAGACCTATTGATGTTGTTCCGCAAGACTCCTTGCGTAGACCTATTAATGTTGTTTCTCAGGAGGCTTTACCTGATCTGAATATAGATCATCTTTCACAGCGTAGTTCCCTGATGCCTACTATATCCAGTAGCTCTATCAGTTATGCCACCAGAGTTCATCCTTTGTCTCTAGAGTCTGAGAGTGCTTCTCCTTTGGATACAACAACATTGCAGCAGGAAGTGGTTTTTAAAATTCTTTGCTCCAGTGATAGGGTTGGGGGTGTTATTGGAAAGGGAGGTGCAATCATTAAGGCTCTTCAAAGTGATACAGGAACTACTATTACCATTGGACCTACACTCAATGATTGTGATGAGCGGTTGGTAACTGTTACTGCATCAGAGGTCAGTCATGTTGTCATCTTTTATGACATTTTGCTTGTATTTAGATTGTGGTCTTTGTGTTATTGATAGACTTTTATTGACTTGATGTCCTGTAGAACCCAGAATCACAGTATTCTCCAGCACAAAAGGCTGTTGTCCTTGTTTTTGTAAGAGCTTTGGAGGCTTCAATTGAAAAAGGGTTAGATTCAGGCTCAGGTAAGGGTTCATATGTCTCAGCTCGGCTCGTTGTTCCATCAGGCCAAGTTGGCTGTCTGTTGGGAAAAGGAGGGGCAATAATTTCTGAAATGCGTAAAGTGACTGGTACCGGCATTCGAATTTTGGGAACTGACCAGGTCCCTAAGTGTGTCACTGAAAATGACCAAGTGGTGCAGGTGCGCTGGAGCTTTCTTTGATTATGTTTGTAAAAATCTTACAGTGTTGTGGGGAAGTAGTAAATTTCTCTGATTTTCAATCAAAGAGTTATCTCCTAGAAATATGGACAAATGATTCTAATACTTCAGAGGTTAAAGTTCAAACGAAATCATGACATTATGATCTTTTTAAACCTTAGGTTGCCCCACCATTGTTGTTCCATGATATGACTGTTTTGAGTTCAGCTAATATATTTCCCAGCTGTTCCATCATATGTTGATTCTGGCTGAGGAAAGATCTCCGTATATTTCTTTCTGCAGATACATTGTAGCTTAAACTATTATTTATGCTTGATTATGAGTGATTTTCCAAAAGTTATATCAGCCTGGTTTTTCGTAAGGCATGATTTGCTTATTATTAGTTTTTGTTTCACAGATTTCAGGAGGGTATTTGAATGTGAAAGATGCTATATATCATGTTACCGGTAGACTACGAGATAACCTATTTTCTAGCACACTGAAGAATGCTGGAGCAAAAAGTGGTTCCGCTGTTTTAACTGAGACCAGTCCTTATGAAAGATTGATGGATACTGCCCCTCTTGGGCTGCAAGTATCAAGTGGTGTTTCTCATAATCTTAGTCGGCATACTACATTGGCACCGAATAGTATGGATTCCTTTGGACTTTCCCGTAGTTTAGATTGCCCTTATTCACCAGGGTTATGGACATCAGAGGTACCTTCTTTACTCTCTCTCTCTCAGACAGGACATGTACATGCATGCACCTATAGTCTCACTCAGGAACAGAAAAAATACGCACTGGAATCAAATTGTTGCACCTTTTTCTTACCTGTGGCTTTGTTTAATTTCAGACGGCTAATGTGCTGAATCCAAGGAGCACCACAGATATTGGCAGAGGATTGACTTCTCTTAGAGGTGGATTTGAACTTGGCAGGTGGGTAGCATACTACAAAATTTGTGTCTTAACACACACAAATGCACCTTGCAATGAGTGTTCATAAAGCATAATTTATTGAAATCATGAATTTACACGTGTTTAACTGCTAAGTAATCCCTCCCCCCCCCCCCCCCCCCTCCTTTTGTTTTTTGCTTCGAAGTTTGAACTTAAACGTGGATTGGATTTTGATGATTGGTGTAGTTTTTTAATGCTTTTCTTAATGGTGTTATATGGGGCAGATAAAATTGGGAGAGGCGATTGTGTAGCAGGAAAGCATTTTAAATGATATCATCTTAGTTAATGACCCTTTCATCTCATCTTTGCAGTGGAAACAGATCTGCTATTGTGACAAATACAACTGTAGAGATTAGAGTTCCTGAGAATGTTATTGACTCTGTTTACGGGGAGAATGGTCGCAATCTGTCTCGGTTAAGAGAGGTAACATGCAAATTTTTTTATTATATTCTCGGTGTATTCTTTTAGTGGCGTTGTTTTGAAAAAAAATGTTTGGAGCTATATTTAGTAGGTTAGAGCAGTTCTGGGAGTGTGTGGCTGCTCCTATTTGACAGAGCATTATACAATCACCTTTTAGACAACTCAGTTCTCAATAGAGCTTAATGAAGAACCTAGATGACACTACCTAAAAACCATAAATCAAACCACAAGAATCTGAGACTGAAAAGGCAATCGAAACTAAAATGACATTACCACATCCATTTGATAAAATTCCTAGGTGGACATATATCTTCAAGTCAACTGTAAAGAAAGTAATGAAAGTAATGAAAGTCATTCCTTAAAGTGTGTTTTTCACAAATCCATCCTGCTTTAACAATTGAAAAAGTTAAAATGCTTTTTGAATATCATGACTGATTTGCAACCATGCTACTATTGAAGAACATACTCTGACATCATTACTGAAAATAGTCTGTTCAAAACCCTCTTGTATAACAGTTAAGAACAAGCCTTGTGCCTTGAAATTTCACAACTAAATATTTTGGAATATCTGATCTCAATATGTTTGAAAGCTTTCACTGAATTTCTTACACGTTCTTGAGTTATCAGTTTGTTCACACCTGAAAATTAATAAGAGAGAATTAATAAGTATTTTCTAACAAAAACTATGATACCATATTGCTGTCAACGTATAATATTTATGAGATATCTGATCTTAAATCAACATCAACTTTTCCTCTGGTGTTCTTCAATCAGATCTCTGGTGCCAAGGTCATAGTGCATGAACCTCAAATAGGAACAAGTGACAGGATTGTTGTCATATCTGGGACACCTGATCAAACCCAGGCGGCTCAGAGCCTCCTTCAAGCTTTCATCCTCACTGGTCCATCACGTTGAAATCTTTCATTTAAACCTAATGTTTTCACAAAAGGAGAAGTAAAACTTGAAGCTGTTGCCTATTTAGTTGCTTTTCTTCTTCTGTTTTTTTTAATTCTTTTTTAAACAGTGTACACTAGTCTAGCCATCTATGCAAGCCCTGTTCTTTGGCAACAATAATTTAGTCTCTAATCATTTACCAAATGTTTTGTAGTAAATGCCTTATGGACGTCAATGTTTTGAGTTGTTTACTTATTTTCTTGTCTGGTTTTGGGTTTATTTTTCAACCATTGATAATAAATTATTTTATTATGGTTAGTTGGGCTAGTGATGAGGTCATGGGCCTACTCTTTTGTTATTTTCATTCCCTTAGTCCTTATTGCCTGGCTCTTGCTACCTTATGGCATCTTAGTGAGCCTAAATTCAGCATCACAAGTACACTTCAAATGGATCTTTACTAACAATTTGGTGCAAAATGGATATGTATGATATAACCCCCCTAAAGGAGAGAACTCGCACATTCTTAGATTGTACTCTTGTAAGTTTGATATGAAATTCTTTAGTTGAAAATAAACCCTTTCACCAATTCTCAATAAAGAACCAGCTGGAATATATATAACTTAAGTAGAGAATATTCAGAGTAAATGTTTTTGAACAATTTGTTCTACGATTAATTCTTTCAAGTTTTTGTAAAATAATATTCTGCTCTAAGTTTGGAGATTGGTGAAGATATATGGAAAATTTATCGATCATTAGTACAATTTTAGTCTAGAAGATGAGGTGGAATTCAGAATGTATGTGTAAGTGAACATCTATGTTCATATATCATAGAATGGCACATCCTCTCTAGTGGAGGTTCAAATTCCCCATACCCGATGAAGTTGTCCAATTGTACTAGAACAGTAAGTTGGTACTCAGGTAATTTAATATCTATTATTCCTTCTCTCTCTCCCCCTCTCTCTGTTTTCAAGTAATTCAAATTTTTGCTAAAAGCTGTTAACTCCTATTTTTCTTCTCTTTGCCTATTTACTTCTTTAAAATATATTACAATTAGAATTATCTGTCTCTCTTATAACACTTTTTAATGTTCATTTTGGTAGCTGTGGAGGTTCACTAAGCTTTGTATTTACGCAATTAGTGGTAACTCTCTCCCACAAACACACTCTTCTTTTCCAAGATTTGAACCCAGAACCATCAAACTGAAAGTTACTAGTTTTGACAGTTATGATATTCCCCTGAGCAAATCATCCTCACTTGCCAATCACGATGATAATTTCCATTTAAACCTAATATTTTCCACAAAAGGAGAAGAAAACTTGAAACCATTGCCTATTTCTTCATTGTTTATTTGTATTCCAGACAGTGTAGACTAGTCCTATTCATCTAACCCTTCATGAGAAGCTATGGGTTTAATGGTTAGTTGGGCTGGTGGTGAGGGCTATGGGACAGCTCTGTGTCACTTTCAGTGACTTTCCTTATCTTCGGCATGGCTCTTGCCACCCTATAGCATCTAGTCAGCCTAAAGTTAGGCGTCAACAAAACAATTCAAATGAACATTCACTTGCAATTTGGGTGTGGGGATGGGCATAATCAAAAAGCAAGACTAAAGGAAGAGAACTCATACACGTTCTTAGATTTTCCTTATGTAAGTTTGTCATAAAACTGTATAGTCGAAAATAGATGCACATATTAATCCTACATTAATATAGTATCAGCCTGAATGTCTTTTTTTTTTTTATTTAAATTTTAAAAAAGACTCAAGCAGAAAATATTCAGAGTAGAGATTTTCTACTCTTTGAGCATGCTTTGTGGTTGATATTTCCAAGTTTTTGGTAAAGTTAAATTTCATCTCTAAGTTGAGAGCTCTGTTCAGATGTATGAAGATTTGCTTATACAACTTTAGTTTGGAAGATATGCTTCCAGGCTGAATTTGAAATGCCATGCTAAAAAAGGGAGCATCTATATTTTATAGAATGGCACTTCTTTCTAGTAGAGGATTGAAATTCAAGATTCAAACTCCCCTCTTTGTGGCTTTAGTCGACTTTACCAACAAATTATGTTGGTCTTCTAGGTAACCTCACTCCAATGTGTTCTTTGTCTTAAAATAATTCAATTGTATGTTAAGCGGCCGTCAACTCCTTCCACCTTTTTATCATACATATCACAATTGTCTTTTGTCTATTTTATGATGCTTTTTAACTTTTCTTTTTGTTATATATACAACTTCACTGAGTCTTGAGTTACTTGGCCATAAAAAAAAAAAAGAGTTGATTACCTAATTCAGAGGTAGTTTATTTTCATGTCATAACCCTCACTCTTTTTCCTAAGGTTTGAATATGATATTCCTGAATTAGAAGTCTAAGTTTTGACATTTAACCCTTCTAGAATATTTACTCAAAGCAATTCATTTCTTTGCTCATTTATTTGTTTTTTTTTTGTCTCATCTTGTTCTTTTTCTTCTTTCTTTATAGTTTATAATTATCCAATAAATGCATGTAGTGTATGCCAGTGAAAGCTAATATATGTAGACAACCCTGTATCCAGTTTGAATATATTGTAAGAGAACATATATATCTCTGGATGTAGTATACCAGTTGGAGCTCACTCTGGAAAAATTTATCGACCAAAGAGTTTCCAAGAGTAATGTTATACTTAACCAAGATTTAAAGCTCAATGAACATGGAAATAGTATATAGAATAGCAACTTTGCTGGAATTATAAGTTCGTTTATTTCTTTAGAACTGCATCAGTTGCCGCTGCTGGCTGCAGTTGCTGGTGGTGGTGTTGCTTTGAGTGTGATTTCCACATTGTCATGAACTCCTTGGAGCAGTAGTTCACCATCATATGTAAGAACTCTACGTTTCTTTGCTGCTCTCAGTGTCCCAACTAGTGCTTCAAAGATGTTTGCACACCTATCATCATTAAATAGGACTCCAAACGTGACCTTTAACACATGAAACAACAGAATTTTTTATGTAGTTATACCGAAAAAGTAGATTATAGCAACGTGTGTGTACAAAACATGGAATGGCAAATTCTACCATGGACAATCCAACATTGTAAGTGCAATTTTATATGATTGACAATATGCATTTGCCCCATACTGAATATAGAAATAAGAAAGGGTACCTTCTACCACTTTTGGTATTAGCAGGTTTCATGTTAGCTATAACTTCTATTTAATTGCATTAGATAATTAATTTCAAGTACAATGATATAATATTGGTTCTAGTACTCAAAGAAGCAAAAAAAAAAAAAAAAAACCCTGCCATGTAATTTAGTATGTAATTCTGGAAAACCGTGTGGATCTATGAGATGCTTAAAAAGGAGAAAGTACAAACTGCAAAGGGGAAATTGGAAATTTCAAGGACAGGAAAAATCTTGATGTTTTATATGATTTTGAATTAGTGTTACTTTCTTAGTCATTTACTTCTCAGATATAATTTTGGTTTTTTTACATTCACAATTGTTTTATTCTATAACAGTTGTAAGAATCAAAATGCAAATCATAAGATTCAATTAGCAAAAACAATAATTAAAAGAAGCTTAAACTATCATTGAATTAAGGCATTGGTATTAAAGCTAATGCCTTTGCTCTGTCACGTAATTCACATAAAAGCATCCACTCAGTGTAATCAAAAGGAAAATCCCAAAATCGCAAGGCACAATGGTTCTTATACCATGTGCTTTAAAATAGCCAATATAGAACAAAATAGACCATACTTGCGTTTGCCAGGCAAAATGGAGGAAAAAGAAACTTGTGCATTTGTCACCGCAAAGATATTCATAAGAATTAACCTAAACCTAATCTCTACCCAACCCAAAGATTTCTCGAAATTTGCTAATTTCAAAGAAAACTCAGAATTCAAATTTAAGACGACTGGGCCTGTGAATCTATGAAGGTGTCTTGCAGCGGCCATTTATCATGTTCAGCAAGAGATAAAGAACATTATATGTTTATAGAATTAAAATACCTTTTATACGATTTTAAAGCACATTTGCTTGAATTTAGAAGAAACTGGTAAGTGGGGCATGTAAATTTTAGTGGGTTAGAAATTCGACGCATGCATTAGCACAGGCTGTCTGAAGACTGGTCCGCAGTGCTGATTGAAATCAGGTTTGCTCTCTTCAATTTGTTGTTGTATAGATTCCTTTTAGCCAGACGAACTACACAAATTTATATTTAATTGGTTTTGCAGAAGGGATTGAATAGAACAAATATTGCTACTGATTCTACAACAGCCAAGGGAGAAGCGTTTCAAGATCCAAGTAGTGACTCTTGGAGGATACGACTGGACAGTGAAATTTGTGATAAGCTAGACCGACTTGTTACTTGGAATTTTCATCATATATGGCAAATATATGCTTTAGCAGTTTTTCAGCCCCCAAAAGCTTATGCAGTATTAATCATGTAAATAGAGGCTTCTCCTCCTTTTACTTTCCATGGTTCATCCTGGGAATGAACAGGAACGTTCGCCCGGTACATGCTATCTTTGATCTAAATTTCAACTTTCTATGTAAGTCAGTCATACCCTCTACCGTAAAGCTGAGAATGGAAAAACAAAAACAGATCTCATTTTCGTAGCTATACAGGAAAGACGGATCAATCAAACTAAGAAATGGAAAGCATTGAAGATCCAAATCAAAGGAGAATGTGATGTCGAAATAGCAACCACAAAAAAAAAAAAACCCAGAAATGAAAGGAGAAAGTCAGATAGGAAACCTTGTAGGAACCATCAGGTTGGATCTTGCCAAGTCTAGTGATTTCTTCCTTGAGTCGCTCGACCTCCTCTTCTACGTTCATTGTCTTCACTTGTTTCTTACAAACAATAGTACAAGTTATCCGTCTGGAGTGTGGTTCTGTTATACGAGCTTATGGTTTTCAGGTATCCATGCTTTTATAGCTCCAGTTTCTATAAAATAACCAAGGGTATGAATTTCTTTGTTTTCGGTTTTGGTTTGTTTCCTTTTGGGTAGGATTTGGTTAGTGCACAGAGGGTCCATCTGGTGTGCCCGACACTGCACGTGTCGAAAGTGGACTGGAGTCTCTCTTACGCTACAACTAACGACGGCCCACCAGATCAAATGAGTTTTTTCTCATCTCAGCCCAATTTAGACCCGTCGTTAACCAACAGTTGTGCTGGGAAGGTCCCAATTGCTTTTAAGAAATTATTATAAAGAAGAGTCCTGATGGAGCCATGTGTCGCTTTTTAAACCCTTCATACACCGGTCGGTTGTTCGATCAAAAACCCTTTCAAGCTTCCTTTTATTTTGTCCCAAACCGCAAAATCGGTATGCATTTCACGTCAATCTGTCCTTACTGCAGTCAGCCCACTATCCCCAACCTTTTCTCTTTTTTTTTTTTTTGTTTTGGTAAAATTAAAAATCCCCAACGTTTATCAAGCGAGTGGCCGTTCCACTCCCAGTGGCATCAACCGTAAATATCTTCATTTACTAGGGGCGTTTCTTTTCCCTCTCATCTCCTCCTTCCTCCTCCAATCTTCTTCTTCCATTGATTCCATCCCTTCTTCGAATTCTTCACATAAAATAATAATTTCCTTAACCCTGGATAATAATACTTTAAGACATTTTCTTTCATTATAAAATTTTAATTAGTAAGTTATTATTAATTTTCTTAACCGCAGTTTTGTTCCCTTTCTGAGGATTTGTTCCCTTGCTTTTTTTTTTTTGGAGATTTTCTGGTTGTGATTTGTGGTAATTTCGATGCCAAAGAGATGGCAAATTCGAATCACCAGCCAACATCAATGTACGGTTCAGGTGCCATGAACATGCAACAAAACCTTGAAGAAGAAGACGACGACGTTCCAGGCGGAACCGGTGGAGGAGGGGAAGAGTCTGTTGATAACCCCCAGATTGGATACCAAGAGACAACCGGCGTTGTTACGGTTATGAATAATGGCATGGAAGAAGCTTCTCATGCCAATATTTATGGTCAAGGATCCGATTTGACCGTCGTTCCCGGTAATGGCGGCGCTGATCAGCTCACCCTCTCGTTTCAAGGAGAGGTTTATGTGTTTGATTCTGTTTCTCCTGATAAGGTTCGGGTTTTTTCCTTTAAAAGAAATGCTAAATTTTCTTTTCAGTGTTTACTTTTTGCATCTGCTTATAGGTTGATTTGTTGAATTACTGAGTTTATTTGTTAATTTGGCGAATTTTCTAGCGGCCTTTTGTGTTTAAATGCTAATAGCTGAAAAGGATTGGTTTTTGCATCTATGCCTGGCTTATATAGTGAATTGCTCAATTACTTTCTTTAAAGTAATGTGGTGGGTTATGCATAATTTCTTTTCACTCAAATGAAGAAAAGTCTTCCTCTTTCCCCCCCAATTTACATAAAGTTTCTTTTCCTAGTCAGGTTTAGTCATTACTGGTTGGTATGCTGTGCACTTGTTTATTAAAGATGTTTCGTGTCGAAGAGAATAGACTTACCATCTGGGCTCCCATTAATTTTTTCAATTGCTTTTAATTTGCCCCGGTTTTTGCAAAAAGGATTCTGCTCATTGAAGATGGCTGTGTTACGGTATTAGTTATCATCGTTATTGAATCTGGCTTTGTTCGTTTTGTTGATTAGGTAGTTACATTTATTTTGATGTTGCCTTGTGACTGTTTTATTGTAACATTCTTAATTAGAGTTACACCAGTCATGGACCTCTCTCATTTTCTTACTTGTCAGGGGTTGGTTATGTAAATTCAAGTGTACAGTTCATTGTTAGGTGATTTTGATATGAGACTGTCATGGACTTTTAATTCGTCGTGTAAAAATAATGATGTATATGAATGTTAAACTGTAATAGAAGAATTGAAGTGAGTGCTATTAGAACTTGCAGTTTCAGATACGAAGAAGAAACAAGAGGAACTTCAGAGTTTTTTTGTGCTTGATTTTTACAGGTACAGGCAGTGTTGTTACTTCTAGGTGGATATGAAATCCCGTCAGGTATTCCTGCATTGGGGACAGTTCCTGTTACACAAAGGGTATGCGTTAGATCAAACATGCAAGTTATCTTGTAACTACTTTTTCTAAGGAGCTTCTGTTTTGTATTTTACTTCTTTTATTGCATTCCCCTAGGGTCTGGGTGACTTTCCTGGTAGGGCAATTCAACCACAGAGAGCTGCTTCTTTAAACCGGTTCCGAGAGAAGAGAAAAGAGCGGTGCTTTGATAAGAAAATCCGCTATACCGTGCGGAAAGAAGTGGCTCTCAGGTATTCCAATGATCAGTTCCTCCTCTTTTTCCTCATCATTCTTTAATTGGAGCTTGTTCTTCTAGCCACTTTTTAACATGCCAGGTGTGGTTTGTCAGGATGCAGCGTAAGAAGGGCCAGTTCACATCATCCAAGGCAATTTCTGATGAAGTTGCCTCAGCCTCTTCAGGCTGGAGTGTGACACCAGGTTCTGGACAAGATGAGAGCATGGAAGAGACTTCGTGAGTAGCTTTTCAAATTGCTTTCTTTTCATTTATCATTGTATTGGCGTTTCAAGTTTTTACTATAAATTTTGTTTGTCATGCACCATTGAAAGGGCCTTCTGTATATTCTCTTCGTTACTTTTTTTGTCATTATTTCACATAAATTTTCTGTGTAGATGTACACACTGTGGAATCAGTTCTAAGTCCACTCCTATGATGCGTCGTGGACCTGCCGGACCAAGGACGCTCTGTAATGCATGCGGACTCAAGTGGGCAAATAAGGTTTGTGAAACTAGGAAAGAGTTCTTCATAAGTCTGTTCCTCATTTAATTGCATGCAGACTCAAGAGAGCATACTGTGAGATGATTGACTGTCCTACTTTTTCTTAAATATGTGTTCTTTGTATTAAAAAGATATTTAATCACACAACATTATGATTGAGTGCTAAAGCATATCCCAATGAGTATGACCCATAATCATCATGTGAAGCTTATTTCAATTAGTCCAGAAGATATTTAATGCACATGTGAAATTATGATTATAAAAATTTTAAAACTGAAAGTTGAGGTGGATGAAACCTTCTGCTACAAGCAAATTTAGTTTCACCCTTCAAATTTTAAAATTTTGACAAATTAGCTCTTTCAAAGTCTTTTAAGTTTTATCAAAATTAATTACTTGTGTGCTGCAAACTAAAATCCTGGATCGATTATTCTTTGTATGTAAGAAACATAAGAAAACTTATTGGTCAGGAAATCAGCCAGAATTATACTTGTTATTTCATGGACATTCATTAAAGACATGATGGGTATTTGTCACTTCATGAATCAGTTACTTGATCCGATGTGAAATATCAGTTTCTTCATTCTTAGGCTTTGAGTTGATGGTGATTCAAAATTAGCAAACAACATCATAAATAAGCTTGAGTACCAAACTAAGGTGCTATCTTGTTTGAGCTATTTTTGTCCATGATCACCTTTTGATGTTTCTAAAGATCAAAGGCTTCCTTTTACAGTCTTATAGATAATCGAATTGGTGAGAATAATTGAGTTGCTGCTTCCTTGACAACTCATTGTGATGGAAAGCCATGGACCATCCCTGCCGTTATAGCAACAGATGCAACATTTTGATTTGCCATCATGTCTTCAGTTTCTTAGATGGGAACTTAGGAAAAATCCTCTTTTTGGGTGCATAATCAAGTAAACTTTAAAGTTCTCAAAAGCCCAAGACTAACCCTTAGCCTTATCTTGTTTGATGCTTTAATATAGAAGTCTAATAAAATGATTCCATAAGCTCCATAAGGGAATGGACAAGCATAAAATCAAAATTTACAAGATATAACCTTGAGATCAGTTTTCTGCTTGCAGTCAATATGTTTCTGGCACCACCATATCTTAATTTGATTAATGAGATTCAGAAGAGGATATAGCAATAAACCATGTCTTCTGAAGTTTATTAACTTGCGGAGGATAATTCTTAGCTCTTAGAAAATTATAATCGTCAATAATCACATATGATCTTTTGGTCATTCACTTGGGAAGTTATGGTTTGCAGGGTGTTTTGAGAGACCTTTCAAAGGTTTCCACCATACCAATCGAGGATGCATCTGCAAAGCCTACTGAGCAGGTATTTCAGACTTCATAAAACAATTTTGATCATAGTGGGTTTACTAATTGTTTTCGTTAAGTTATTTGCCAAGTTTTGTGTGTATCTGATTACATTGATACTTCATGGGTATCAGAGTGATGCTGAAGCTAATGACTCGGAGGCTGTAACTGTGACTACAGATGTTATATCTTCATCTAATGGAGATAACTCCGCTGTTTCTGCTGAAAGATGAGTAAAAAAGGCTCCTTCCATTTTGGTGAGTGCTATGCTACTTGCTGTTTGAAGGCAGATGTCAAACTTTGTTGTAATATTGAGTTCGTTTGACAACTGTATATATGGGCTCATTGCGTTGGATCATCATGTAAATAATTGTGAAATTGCTAGATGCAGCCTAATTAGTCTGTGTAGCTTAGGAGTAGGAAGAACAAAACTTAAAAGTGTCACTTTTAACGTTAACAATTGTTGTTCCTTCCTTCCATATATGTTGAAAGTTGAAAGTAGCAGCATGTTTTGACAATTTGCTATCTTCTCATACAAAAGTTGCATCATTGAATGTCCCAATTCCAAAGAAGGGCTGCTTTAGCCGCTCTGCCTTTCTGGTTTCCTCTCAATTCTGCCCATTGATGGATGCTCAACGAACAAGGCAACAACTTGGGTTTGATTAATTGACATTAGAATTGGGTGGAGTGGAGCATTGTGGGTGTTGCTATGGGTGTCATAATTGCTTAACTGAAGAAAGAGAAATGTTACTTTCTCACTCAACATGGTCTTTGATTATTAACAATCACTTCTCTAACTGTGTTTTTTAACAATCTAAATGAACACTATGAAGCATTGATTGTTATAAATTAGTACTACTAACAATCAACAACACGTATAATTAATCCTTAAGACATTAGTAAATGATTATAACAATGGCTACGGATCTAGTGTCGACTTTGCCTTGGCTGGCCAAAAATTGGTTGCCATTGCCTCGCATCATTGTCTCGGCGGCTATCATAAATGGTACAGCTGTTAAGAAAACAGCTTTGTTTGTTGGAAGTTAAGTTAAAAATCCAACGATTTGATGCCTTCACTCATAATTCTTGGATAATTTTATTCAATGACCGCTCTCTCCACTCTACGGTTTGGTACGGTAACCATTCCCAATTCCCCACGAAACCTCACTCTTTCAACCGTCAGATCTGATCCAACGGCTAAGACTCGCCTTCCAATCCCACTCCGCAGGTGAGATTTCTTCGCCTTCTAGCCCCGCCATCCAACGGCCCCGATCTATTCTTCTGTCAAGACCAAAATTACAAAAGAAAAAGGAGAAATTTGGAAATTTCCCAAGTTTCCTAATCAAGCAGTTCAATGGAGTCTCTTGTAGGAAACACACAGTTTTGATGCGTGTAATTAAAACTGTACTGCAAGCATCAGATCAGACCTTTAAAATATTTATTTATTTATTTAATAATACTTTGCTGTTTTATCCGTTTTTGGCTTCTTACATTATCTTACTACTTAAACAAACTCTCTTTCTGTATTATGTGTTAGGGTTTAATTCAAATAACCAGATTTACACTTCAACAAAGCTGCTTCCTTCCTCTCTTTCTTCTTTTAATTCTCTACCATTTTTTTCATCCAATTTTTTAGGGTTAGGGTTTTAGAATTTTTTTTATTTAGCAAGTTCTAGAAGAGAAAAGAGGGTGGGGGTTTTAGTTGTGTGATGGTCTAGCAATGGATACGGTGAACCAGCGGGGACTGCTAGCGAGACCGTTTGGAGATGAATATGATGATGGGGGATTTGAGGGGGAAGAATTTAGTGGAGCTCACAAGCTGGTCATGAATGGTGTAGCGAGTTCAGTGAGCCATGGGAATGGAGTTGGAGGCTTTGTTCAAGCGACTCGAACCAGTGAACTAACCATAGCATTCGAGGGCGAGGTCTATGTATTCCCTGCCGTTACTCCGGAAAAGGTTTTGAGTTTTTTTTTTTTTTTGGTTCTGGCTGTTGATAGTTTGGTTGCATGTGGACTCTTTTTTTTGTTATACTGTTTTATTTGGAAATGTGGAGAGTTAAACGGTAGGCTGATAAGTACCTTTGTGTTGTTACTCTTGCCTGACTATAAAATAAAGGAGGATAGCCCTTGAGAATTGTGAATTAGTATGAGTTATAAAATACAGCCAAACTGTAGGAATTTTGCTGTTGAGATTAGTTATATTTGTTTAGGTATTGCCATTTTTAATATTAACTGAGGAGATTTTGTATTTTACTATGAGAGCCTGTTTTGTATTTGTCTTTGGTGATCGCTTTGCTGATTTATCTTAGACTTAAGATGATGCCAAATCGATAATGATGTACATTGCCCACTTTTCTGAGGTTATAGGTTTAAGATTAATTGTTCACAATCTAAATAATTTTTACGGAGCTCCTATATCTGACTTTGCAATGATTCGGGATTGCTTTCAAAAGTCTTGGAATGTAAATAATTTAATTAGGGTTAGTTGTGCATGCCTTTTATCGGTCATTGTTTACTTGTTTCTGTTTTTTCATCAGACATTCAGGACTTCTTGCAGTTTTGAAGGGAAAAGGTTTCATTCCATTGGGTGGACTTATGGCATATAAATGCGCTATTCCACTAATGGCAATGGGGTGGGTAAATGAGATTGACATCATCTGTTTCTTACTGAGGTGGGGATGACCATTGTGGATAAGCAGTAATTAAAATTCTTACTGGTGTTAAGGGCAGTGTTGGTGTGCCTCATAGGTTATCCTGATTTTGAACATGTAAAAAGGGAATTTTCGTTTTAACTTTTATGTTCACTTCTCAGCTCACCTCAGCCCAACTAGCTAGTTATATTATATGAGGCTTTAAGCTTTTGTCCATTTTCTTTTTCTTTTTTTTTTTTCCCTGTTAGTTGGGGAAGGGGTTATATTAGATGATGTAAAACGATTTCCACCATTGATTCAACTAGATATAGCATAAGGAAATAAGTTTAACCTTCTCGAATAATTGGGTCTTTATATTCTGATTTGCTGGCATTGTTTTCCCAGGTGCAAGCAGTTTTGTTACTACTGGGAGGACGTGGTGCATCAACTAATGTGCCCAGCTCTGAGTTTCTACTACAAGAAAAGGTCAAGGTATCCTATATGCATACGACATTTCTCTGTGAATTTTTGTTTGAATCTATGCCTTCGGTTGTTAATATTTCCTTACGATATGTTCAAGGTTGTAGGTGGTTCTTCAGAAGACTCAAAGCTTTCACGAAGAATTGCCTCACTAGTAAGATTTCGTGAAAAGAGGAATGAGAGATGCTTTGAAAAGAAAATTCGTTATACTTGCCGAAAAGAGGTTGCTCAGAGGTATGTCGTGTTTGTTGATAAGTAGCTCTTAGACTCAACTGGGATTTTAGTCATCAGAAGTTAAATAAGCTAATTAGCTTGTTCGTGTGATAAAGCTTACTGCTGTTGCTCTATAATTATAAGACATATTGACAAGGTCTCTTCTTTCAAGTCTTCGTTATGCTTGTTATCCAGCTGTTAGAAAATAGCTTTATGATCCTTCATTAACTTTCTGGTGTCATTGATGCTTGATACATTCTTCTTAAGGATGTCATTGGTACACATTTTCCATTTTTTTTTCCTCTTTGGAATTTTTTTTCTTTTAAGCCTCTTTGGAAACTTAAAAGTTAAAAATGGGAATTCGTCATGAACATTCATTTAGGTTTTGTTACCTGCTATTTTGATAGGTTTACTTGATAGGTTGGATTCTGTAGGGATAAGCTTTTTCAATATTCGATTGAGGGTCTTAAAATAGTTAATTGTATGCTCTGGATATGAGGTACTAAGAAGATAAATAAATAAAGATTATAGCAGCATTCTACAAGTGTGCAAGCTTTCCTTAAGCTGGTAAATTAGGAACTATCTCATCTCCGATGCACTTCAATTGTTTGTTTCCCAGTTTTGTAAGTGCACTTCAAATTTGCCTTTTGTCTTAAAATAGTTAATTGTATGCTCTGGAGATGAGGTACTAAGAAGATAAATAAATAAAGATTATAGTAGCATTCTACAAGTGTGCGAGCTTTCCTCAAGCCGGTAAATTAGGAACTATCTCATCTCCAATGCACTTCTATTGTTTGTTCCCCAGCTTTATAAGTGCACTTCAAATTTGCTTTTGTCTGTTAGGATGCATCGTAAGAATGGACAGTTTGCATCATTGAAGGAGTGCTACAACTCGGCTGATGGAAGCTGGGATCAAAGCGACAGCACTCCTGAATCTGCGTGAGTTTGAAGCTTACTTTGTTTCTTTCTTGTTGATGTGACTTGCGTTAATGGTGGCATTTATGGTTTTTGTTCTGCATTTTTGCTTTTCTTATCAGTTTGCGTCGATGTCATCATTGTGGGATCAGTGAGAAGCTAACTCCAGCGATGCGTAGGGGGCCAGCTGGTCCGAGAACACTTTGCAATGCTTGTGGCCTTATGTGGGCAAACAAGGTAGGTGTAGAATAGTCATAAATTGCTATGTATGAAGTTTCACTTCTCAGTTGCTTATTATTAGTTTTTGATGACATAGTTATGCATGGTTGAAACAGTCAAACTTGAATTTAATTTTGTTATTAAAGTTTACTGGCTTTTGCTAGTTTTTGTTGGTTGTTTAGGTTATACTCTGTTGTAACAGTTGTAGCTACAAGCTATGACAACCGTCTATGACAAATCTTACTTGAGAACCTTCTACGGTAATGTCATTATCAGATTTTGAATTATTTGGGGGTTGGTTTTCCTTTCTATTGGGAGGAGTGTATTACCTTCTTCACATCTATGATGCATGCAACATTTATTTAGATTATTTTAAATACAAGCTAGCCTACCTCTATGTCTACCATTGATTGAACATGGTTAATTGGATTATGACATTGTCTTATAGAAATAGCAGGCTGATAAAAGTATAACCAAAGTTATGAGAGTAATCTTGGCTCTGAGAGTGCACTTGATATGCAATTACATGATGCTGATTGGTAGTTTTGATAATGGTAGAAAATGGGAAATAATGCATGCATTTGGACAAAATGGGATATTGGGGGGTGCTAGGGTCGTGGGATGCGTTGGCCCTGCTCTGACATTTCTTGTTGAATCTCTTTGGCATGATAACTTCATTTTGTGATCAACCTGGTTCTTCCTTGATGTTGAGATTCCTACTAGGCCAGTAGATGCTTAAGTATCTATTACAATAATAATAATAATACCATATTGTTCACTATGTCTTTTGATTTCTAGGGAACATTGAGAGATCTTAGAAAAGGAGGGAGGAATGCTCACTTTGATTCAAATGAGCCGGTATGTATATGGAGATACTGATGTGTTCTTATTCACTACCACTGGGTATTTACTTAATTATAGCAATCTCATTCTCAGTTGTTATTAGTGTTTTTTTTCTCTAGTTGTGAACCAGGAAGGCATTTTATTCGCTTCAGAAATAAGTCTTTTTATCTCACAGGAAACTCTAACTGATACTAAGCGTTCAACGATGGAACCTGAAAATTCATTTGCCAACGATGATGAGCAGGTATCAATTTCCTTGGATCAGTTTAGGCAAACATGAATGTAACATGATAATTTGCAAGTGCTGAGTTTGTTCGTACACTAAGAATTATGCACTTTTTTTACTTTGGTTTTCTTTTTATTGTGCCATTAATGTAATATTTTTTATATATAGAAGCAATGTTAAACTGTGAAACCCAGACTACTGATGCTTCATCCTGGCATGACTTTTTGGAATTTTCCATTTTCTATCATCAGGGAAGCCCAGAAGATACCAAGCCAGTACATTTGGATTCTGTAAATCATTTGATAAGATCAAACGAGCAGGTGAGATTCAATTAATGGATGGATGGGAGGGATTCAACTCGTGATTTTCCAATTATAAGCCAGATTCTGAATGGCATATGATATTTCAAAGTCGATGTACCAAGAATTTTTGGGGTATTGACGATCAAATTGAGTTCATTATATGCCATGCTGGCAAAGATGTGGTCTTGTTTGAACCTTGTCGTATAGAGATGCTTAAGAAGCTATCTTCTATATAATGAGCCTTTATCAAATATAACAGAAGTGTCTCCTAGTGTATTGAACTTCTCAATAGTAATGTTGTCTTGTTGCTGCACAAGTTCATTACCTAGAATTACAGTCTGCAAGTTATTGCTTTTTTTTTATTTATCATATGTTGTCTACTGATATGCAGGAATTTGCAGAAAACTCACATCCTTTTCCCATCCAAGTGGTGAATTCCTCAGTCAACCTTGATGATGAGGTATTCTGTTGGTTCACAAGCAATTAAATTGAACTGGTTTTGATAGAAACAATTTATTCCAGTATTTGTTTAAGAAGCTCTGTTGTTTAACTAATAATAGTGTTCTCTTAAGTAATTGCATAAGGGAGAGTTACTATTTCTTCTTTTGGTTCAAAGACTTAGGTGCAGAACATTTAAGAGTAGCTCTCAAAGGCATATTTTACTCTCTAAGTAAGCTTGTCTACGTGCAATAGGACATGCAGGAAACACTGGAAGAGCTTGCCGATGCCTCTGGGTCAGATTTTGAGATTCCTTCACATTTTGATGAGCAGGTAGTGGTTTTTTAGCAACCTGGCATCAACCATATAGGAGACTAACCATCTACTTCAGATGGGCTTAATAGCCAAAAATGTTATTACTTCTGCAAGTTCATGAATACAAAACTTACAGGTGGACATCGATGATACCAACATTGGGACCGAGTGGCCTGGGACTTAAGATGTTGCGATATGTATGTGAAGTTCAATCTTCCAGGTGGAGGTTTCTTTTATGACATGTTTGATCGAGCAGAACTGGTATTGACTAACAATAGATTTCCAGAGATGTTTTGTTTATAGACATAGAATTCCCTTGTACGTGAGCTGCTGGACTTAACGCGGGCTTTTTGTTTTTTTATATAATGTGAATAATATTTTGTGCCTTGCTCATTTCTGCCTCTTCCATACTAAGCCAATGTAATTGTAAGTTGTAAATCCAACAGGCATTTCATGTGCATTAAGTAATGGGAAAAAATGCAAGATGAGGCATAAATTACACAATCGGAGATGTACAAGTGCAATGTCACCGGATTTTTACCTGTTTCGGAAGTTCATGGCTACGTGTATAGTGGCAACATGGAACCTATGATATTTAGGTACTTGATATAGTATGCCTAAAAGTTTGAGGTGGATCGTTGCGGTGAAAAATGGAAGACAAGCATGTTTAATCAGGCCCAGGGGCTCAATTGCTTGACAGGCATATCCAGCTCCATCTTTGTCATGATTTTTCAAGCATAGGAGGATTACTCCTTACAAGGAGAAGACCGAAATTTGGACTGTACAATCATCTCAAAATAAAAGGCTTTGAAGGCACTAGAGTGAGTGTACCAGGTATATCTTCTAGTAATTCAGTTCATTTAGTACTTGGTAACATGACGGCGCTGCCACAGCTGATACATGACCATATGAAATGCATCATATTTGATGGGAGGTGAGTTCCACTGTAGATGCCTCTGCACCTGATTTGCAGCCATACCAAATAATTAGTATATCATCTTTTTATAATTTCAAACAGATTGAAATTTTTAAAAAATAAAAAATTAGAGTTTTCTATGATATTCGCATTTGTTACCTGCACAGTATTGTAATGCAGAGACTTGAATGTGTCATAGGATATTCTCTCAAGAATGTGCTTAATCTGGTGAACATCATCTTCCTTGATTATTATTGAAAACTTGCTCCAATCAAGAATATCATCGAATGGCAAATCATGGTGGTCTGACATGATAACTGGAGGAAGAAGAAAATTAAACAGCTTACCAAGCTGATCACAATAGGAAAGGTTTATATATAGAAAAGCTAAGTAAAGGAGGCAAAAAATAAGAAAGAACCATTGATGAAGAAACAATATGTTAGAAAATTAAGGGTCATACCAGGGACACATCCATGGTGAATGGAGAGTGCTATACGTGAGCCATGGACGTGAGACCAACCAGGACATATGCAAAATTTAGCTGTGTTGAACTTCTCTAGGTGTGGACATTAATCATAGAATTGCTCTGAATGTCAAGCTCTGTGTCATTCTGCCAAGCACTAACCACTTCACGTCTTAGCTCAGACTTGAGGCTGCCAGCCCAGAATTCTAGTGTATTCCTGCAACATAACATAAGCCAGTGTATTCATGTAATTTTGGAGGTAAATTGATATGGTGGTGTGCAAGTCACAGCCTTGTTCTACTGGAGAAGTTAGTTAGAACAGATTCTATCCATGCAAGAGCCATTAAATAAAAGAAATCCCCAGTCACTAAATATATCAATTTAATTGTTAATGAATGTTCCACAAGAATCAAATTTCAAGAGCATATGTAATACCAAAGTTGGTGCTACCTATTCTTAGGGTCAAATCTTGCAGCGGGGAGAGAAAATGGCTGCACTATTTGAGGAAGAGGGAAATCCTTGTGTGGGATATATCCATCACCATCTCCAGTTGTACACGCGACTCGAATTGAATTCTTGACAAGATGAGCAACTCCTACAGTAGCCTTCAAGCCAATGTCATGGCAAGTCACGAAAAAGTGATCAGCACCTAAAGTTCTATTCCAGAAAGGGTACTTGACCATTAAGCTTTCGACATATTCCTGGACGGTTCTGGTCATGTTCTCATAAGAGAGGCCCTGCACATCGACGTCAGTGAGGAATGAGGCCCAAAGAAAGAGATGTAAAATCTTGAATCGGAAGTGATATTACAAAAGAGACATCAAAATTACCTTGCCTCTCATTTTATGACAGGAGATGGGAATGAAGAAGAGATGCGCAGTTTCAGGGTCATTAGTCACAAACGGACTTTCTCTAATGTTCTTAAAGAAATACCCTTCGCTGGTATACTTGCCGGAAAGACTCCTTGGTGTATGATAATACATATTAGGGTCTCCATCCGGGTACAGGAAGATCTTGAAATGTCTCTCCATCTCTGCATAATCCCGCTCGAAAACCTCGGGAGAGTGAAAGATTGCAGTCTCTGGGAGTGGATCCAACTTCGGAACCGCGCAAAGTTAATCAAAAAATTAGTTGAAAGAAAATATGCAAATAAGTAGAAGAAAGTGACGAAGAGAGAAGGCAATGAGTACCGGCAGAAAGGCCCGGGGAGAGGGGCGTTGGATGAAACTGCAGATAAAATTTCCTGAACAGATGAGGAGACCAAAAAAGATTATATGGGCGTAGACAGCGTGAAGAAACCCAGTGCGGACTGAGCGTGGAGGAGGAAGGCTGATATTTCTCGTCATTTTCTTGGGAGAAGATGGGACTTTTGTGAGGAAAATGTGTTTTCCTGGGACTTGGTTGATTAGCAAAGCAGAGGAGGGAAAGGGTTTAGAAAGACACAGCGTGAGCTATTTGGCGCTTTTAGTTTTGACGGTTGGCGGAGTTCGTTAAGTATAGTCTCTACTTTTGCCACGTATTTCTTTTCACGCGGGTTTACCTTTCTTTTTCTTTTTTTTTTTTGGTAAAAAAATATTGTAACTTAGAGAAATTAAATTAACTATGCTTTATTTTCTCTGGAGGGAAACTTTTTTGTTTGTCCAATAGGCATAAGCTTTGTTTAGTTCTGCTTCTACCATATTCGTATTATGTGTTCTGACGTTTAAACCTAGGGGAAAACCAATTCGTATTCATATGAAAGACCCTCCCACAACCATTAGAAGAGAAGGAATACCAGAGCTTTAAATCATGCACGAGACGGATGGCACCTGCGCCCACATATTTTACAACTGAAGGTACAGTTTTGATCGCTGTTTTTTTTTTATTTGGTGAGCAAGATCTTATCAAAATATCAAATGCCAACAGAAATTACACGTTTCTTTCCACCAAAACCAAAAACGATGGACTTTAAATTTCACATCAATATAGGGGAAAACATTGGATACAAACACCATGGATGGCTAACATTCTTGATCTAAGTACATTATCACCCAAAGAGTTGGGCCATGTTTACCGCCTGATGTCAACAAATACGGGGGTAAAGGAGATTGTAAAAAGAATAATTATAGAACCAAAAATCCACTGTTCCTGGCCCAAAAAGCGAGTTTTCACTCCCATTATTCTTCCGGGAGTGATAAACCAATGCAATTATAACCCTATATCATGCTAGTAGAACATGGGGAAATATATCGAGCAAAATGCAAATGCACAATAGCTGACTTAAAGATATCTAGTTGGAAGATAACTCCAGTCTACCAACACGCCAGCTTTGGTTGGAGGAACTCCAAATATCTTGAGTCAGAAATTAGACTAAGCAATCAAATGAATATGATGCCTCCACATTGACAAAAACTTGGACCGGCATGCACAATTGCACATTCAAGCGGCTCACAGATCAACCGTAGGATAGAGACCTGGCATGAAACTGCGTCCACTTCCATTTGAATCTGCATTACCATACAAGTGTGACTGTAGTTCCCCTGAGTGAGAAGACTTGCGAGATTTTGTGTTTTTAGGAGACACTGCATAGGAATCATTAGACCCACTACTTGTAGAATACATCGATGATGTTGGCAATCCATGGATCTTTGGCAGCCCTGTTGGATCAGAACCCAAACTGTATCCCCTCTCCACCGTATCGGCTTCCAATGGCAATTCGTCCAAAGTCTATTTAAAAGGATTTGAAAAGGAAAAAGAAAAAAAGACAAAAAAATAAATCTGACTGCAACTTTGTACTTATTGCAATTTACTCAAGAAAATAAAGAAGTACAGAATGCAGAGAATCAGGGATATGATGACACTTGTGCATGTAAACGTGGAAAAAAACATTAGACATTTTACTTCTTAACAAACAGACGAAAACTCTTATGATAAGTTGACATTTTGATATGAGGTCAAGAAAACCCACCCTGAATGCCTGTTGAAGAACTCGGAGTGTTTCTCGAGTACGTTTTCTCTTTGCAGCAATCTCATCAGGTTCCTGTAACATTTCTTCAAACAGGTTTTCTCTGTTTTGGATCATAAGACAAACGGGGGTACCCGACAGTCAACAAGGAGATTATCAAAAGAATAAATAATTGAACGAAATTGAAATCAAGTCAAATGTCACAAAGCTCTGCATCACCTGTAAAGCTTTTTGATAAAGACATTGTGAAGTTCACGTTTCGTGTGGTTTACCTGAATATAGATATCATCAACAGACAGAGATTAATATTTGTATGATGCTTCAGCTTAACAATGCAATATTGCACAATTGTTAGTATAACACAGCTTACACTATAACCTATGGAGAGATATATTATTGATAAAACAGCAATAAGCATACAAGAAATTACAACAGTTTCAGGTTCCAAGATAAGAAATATATAGCAAACATAACCTCATCAAGCTCAAGCAAACTTGTAGACCAACTGGCATGCCCCATGTCATAATTGGACAAGTAAACAAGATATAACATTTAAACAATCATGTAATCCATCACTATTCCACCATAACTTAAAACACCACATACTTAAATAAACTGTAGCCTTGTGCAATGATATATGCTTCTCTCCAGATTAAAATAGTGGAGGATGGTAATCAACATATTTAGCACCAATCTTGTTTATGTCAAGCCATATAATTGCTTAACCGATGTAAGGTGAAAAATAGAAATTAATTTGGCCGGTAAGAACTAGAAAATCCTAACTAGAGCACGATAACACTTTCCATTATACTATAGTTATCAGGAACTTGGCCGTGAACATGGATAAAATATTAAAAAAGCACAAGGAAATGTAGTTAGCAAATCTACTCAGTTTCAAACTTACCAAGAAGTGCATAATTGCTTTAGGTACAGAGTCCTCAATATTCTTCCTAACAATGTCATAGTATGATCTTAAGAGTAATTTCGTGATGGCAATTTCAATAGCTTCATTCTCTGAACGGTCTTCTGAAGGCCTCAAGACAGGTGGAGGCTGGAAAGAATAAAAACCATGCTTGTCAAGATTGAATTAATAATTTAAATAGTAACATATTATTTAAGTTAGCACTAGGTCCTTGGTGGATAATCTGATGTGTATACCTCTCTCAAATGGATCATGGAAAAGGCCAGTTCCATGTTATGAACAGGTTCACTATATTGCTTGTTGGTTGAGCTCTCCTTAACTAATGAACGGTTATCACTACCACCAAAAATAGAAGAAATACCCCAAGTTGAACCACTTGTGCTTCCTGATAAAACCAAGGTGTAGAACATCAATTTACTCCTATGCTGCTTGATAATAATACAAAAAATAGGGCAAGAAAAATCAAAAACCCAAAAATTCATATCATGCAATTCTGAGACCCCTTTCAGGGGAAAAAGAAAGGAGAGAAAACCCTCAATATTTGGCTTTCTTGTCAAACAATTATAAAAGGAGAACCACAGATATTAAAGCAACATATTCCACAAATTCATAAAATGTCAGCCTAAAACGCATTACCTGCAGATGGAACTTTCTCAACATCTGCAACAGGACGGACAACCTGCAAGCAAATGGAGTATAAAATTAAAAGTTAATTATCATTAAAAAAAAAAAACTGGCAAGGGAGAGAAAGATTAGAAAAGCAAGAAGAGAACAGGCAAGGGAAAGAAAGCAGATTTTGGCCATCAGAAACACAAAATTTCTTGCCTGATCAGCCACAATTCCATTAACTTGTCTTGCAAGAATAGCCCGAGATTTAATACTCCTTTCAGAAGTAGGTGCCTTATCAGGCTCTAAGCCATCCTGATTAAGCCAACAAAGAAACGGGAAAAAATTGAAAATCAAGGGTCATTAGGATTGAATAATAGCAATACTACCATAGTAATGACTATTCGTAGAGGACCTACTTTTGATCTAGATATGGGCAAAGGAACCCGTGAATTCTTGATCTGCTGATTAGCAAGCTCTACGGCCTTGCTTCCACCCACAAAATTTGGGTGGGAGGTGTTTATGTAATCCATCTGCAAGATTGAATGACTTATATCACAAAAAACTAAACATCTTTGAAATGACCATAAGAATATAACATGTATTGCACATCAACTGTACCAAGATCATAATTTATAACAGGATTAGGAATAGAGACATAAAACAATATAACATAGAAGAAACATAAGAATACCTCCATTTCAATAATATGCCCTATCATTGTTTCAGATGGTTCAAGGCCTTCTCGCAGAAAATTCCCAATAACTTGATCCATATGCTTTCTTAGAACAGGAAAGCGCTGCAGTTCATTCACCATGCAGCGATGGCTAATCTGGAAAGAGAATAATTCTATTAGAAAATCTTGATTCTCAAGCAATAGAGCTGTGAAACTACAATGATAATCTGGAACATAAAATCACCTTTATTAATTCATCATATATGAACCGGGCACATTGAAGGCTCGGATCTAGCAAACGAGCTATTTGCCTTCGAACAAGTACTTCAAATGGGACCTATATATAAAAAAATTGAATTATAACACCATGCTCTGGGTTTAACATAAAATAATTCCAAGCAATCATTTGGAATACAGCAATTTAGATCTGGAAAAATATATAAAAAATTTCTTAGATAAAACATTCAAAGTAGAAGCCACTAGAACCTACTTCTGGTACAAATAGCGCAGATCGAGGACCAGTTGCATTCTGAATGGCAGTTCGAATGTCATCATCAGTCAAGTCTTCACAGGGATCAACCTCCTGTATAACAAACCAGTTAACAGCAAACTCAAAATAAGGACCAGATTACATAAAGGCACTCATCGGTGGCACGTCTGTGCATCAATAAATTCAATAGTTGCAAAGTAAGACTTGTAATGCCTGTGTTTTACATGAAGCGGTAGCTCTGAGGACAAAAAAGAAAGTTTTATATTTTAGAAAAAAGAGAGGTCAAAAATTAACATTATGAAACCAGATAACCACCAACAAGGTTGTCATATTTATTTATTTTTTATCCTGTCCTTGCAGAGACCAAGCACAAAATCACCCACAGGGAGTGAAATTCACACATTAATGGAATCAACAGAAATGTTAATGATGATAGGTGGTAATGATGTTTATAGTAATTAATGACCAACTTTTTTACAATGATGTGAAGAAACACACTAAAGATAAGGAGATGTATAATATAAAGCACCTCCAACTAAAAATGGAAAAGAAATCCAGCCAGTAAAAAATTCCTTAGAATGAAAGGCATGCAAATATCCCAGACACAAATATCCGCCTACCCACCTCCAAGCTCTTAACAAAGATTGATTGGAAAATATAATGAATCCGTGCTCCACCAGACAGCTCAGATGTAGACATTTCTTCATTTTTACCCTCTACCATAGATGAGAATGCTGTTTCCAACAAAGCATTAATTAACAGTATCATTACCAATTTAGTAGAATGTATATAAAAGGTGTACTTCAGAATATTAGTAAGAGAAAATAGACAATTTACAGACAGTGAAACAAAAAATTTACCGTCACAGTACTTTGAAAGAATATTCAGCAGAAGAGCTCCCTGACCAGCCTATAGGTTAGAAAACCATAATCTTGTCATAAGAGCCAATCATTTCTCAACCAAGTTCTGGTAAACAAACAAATATACATGCCTTTGATTCTGTGATTTCTCCATAGCTTGCATGCTCCTTTGCTACAGAAACCAGTGCAGAACTAATGCGTGATTTCAGCCCAGGAAGTATTGCCTTGATATGTTGTACTAAAATCTGCAATGGAAACAACATAGAAAGACTCAACAACAAGATAAAAGAAACACAGATATTCCCCTGATGCCAAGCTGTACATGTCTCTGTCATGCACAGCTGGGTCACAAGGCTAAACATAGAGGATTGCAATAAGTTCTCAACCAGCATAAAGCCTTCTACAGATCCTATAAGCATGAGGGTGACTTGATTCAGGTAAAAGGACAAAGAAAAGCAGGAATGTTCAAGATATAGCTAAGCCTACGGAAATTTCCATAGATAGAGCATACAATGCAGTCCATGTTCAATCTGGTTGGAAGTTAAAGGGAGGGTTTTTTTTCTGCTCCAAATGAGTAGCATAAACAGGGGGAGAAACAGATTGAATTTTTTAGCAAGTGTAGGCATTAGAATGAAGCATCCAAATTCGAAAATTTGAATTATACTCCATAAAAGTTTTGGAAACCTCATCTTGCAAATATTTTACCTGGTTCAGCTTCTTCGCCAACTGAGGTACACCACAACGATCGGCTAGACCATTATAGACCTATGTACCAGCAAAAAATATTAGCAAAATGATGATGGAAAATGCATCAAAGCATGAACAATTGCTAAAGGTTGGTACAGCCATACCGGACGACTGCGGAAGAACTTTTCCTCAGCTATAAGGGCATCCTTGATAGTCCGGTTGAGTAAAATATCCTGTTTAGAGGACAATTTAAAAGTCCAATCAAAATCTCAGCCCACTAGGAAAATAGGATTCCTCTTAAGCAGTATATTATATAGAACCAAGAGCAAAAAAGAAATCACCCAAGGCCACTATTTACAAAACAATTTCCTAAATAAACAAGTATAGTAGCATAGTAGAAGCAAAACTATGATAATTTACTAACAATTAAAATAGCTTTTATTTGCTTTTGTGGAGGGAAAGCCAAAAAAAGTTTTTGGGGCGGTAGAGTTACCCATATTAAACCTCTTGCATACATAGTTTTTCACACTCCATTCCTGCTCTAATGACCAGCAATTTGCAAATGTTTAAATGTTATGCTGTAAAAAGCAACCATGTTCTTGAGTTTCACACCCCTTCGTTTTAGTAATTCTATTTTGATTCCTTTGACTAATTATCTAGGCTTGTCAAATTCAAGCTCCATTATACCATGTGCTGCATATACTTCAGGTTGCCTGAGAACATAAAAGTTTTGAGGACATGACACACCATTTTTGAAACTGACAGTGAAGTGACAATAGCATACGACACAATAAAGAAATGACAAGACATGTACATGGACAGGAAGATCTCACCATGCAAAATGACATGAAAAACGTTAATATATGTTCTAATTCAATAGATCAATATGAAAGAAGACCAAAATGCCATTGAAGCACCTCAAAGTAATGACTACAGCATAATAGTTAAGAAAAACAACTCTAAAAGTGATAAATCATCTACATCAACAACGTATTCAGAAATAATTTATTTAAAAAGAGTAACAAAATACAAACTGATGAATTAATATTGCCATTCCTGTAAGGTTACATGGTTACCTCCTGACTACGATTCACAACACCTATGTAACCAAGTCGAAGGGGAATCACTTTTCCAAGCAACAGGTTACGAGCATCAGTACCTCGATCCATTATATCCAACTGGTTCACATACAAAAAAGCCAAAACTAATCAGAAATTTAGAACAGCTTACATATAAGTCGTATCATAATCTGGAAAAGAGAATTTCAAGTTAAAATTTGCACCTTTGTGATTATGCCAATGGTTCTATAACCTGCCAGCATAAAATTAGCAAAATGATTCAATTAAATAAATATCAAACAGCAACTCAGTACAGATATTGGCATTTTGATAGTCAAAATTACCATCAGGATCAGCATTTCCTGCGATTTGAAGTGCATCAGAATTTGCTAAGTCTGAATTTGCTGGAGTTACAGCTAGAATCAGACAGCTTGGCTGTTTAATGTAAGACATGATCATTGTTCTAATTCGAGCTTCAATGTCAGAGGGCTGGTCACCCACAGGAACCTTTGTGATTCCAGGAAGATCCACAAGAGTGATATCAAGAACATTTGGCGAGAAAATCTTAAGTCGAATCTGCTTGTCTGACACACCTTTGTTTCCTCCAGCCTCCCTATCTGTCTCAGCCTGCAGTCAATTGAAATTTACTTAATGTAAGGACATTTTCATTTCTTTTAACTCCACAAATTACAAACATGCTTCCTTGATCTCATAAAAACTATTATAACTTGCAAGCAATAAAAGGGTAGAGTTTGTCAAAGAGCTTGGGGAAGAGAGAAGAAATATATCTGAGATCCTTAGCCAAGAACATCTAAATTAAGTGATTCTCTTTACTAGTTAAGTAACTATCTACCTAAACCCTAAAAACTTCAATGTAGTGAATTTCAGCGTCATTATCGCCTAAAGCCTAATTATTCCTTTTGGCAAGTTTTAAATTTCCCTAATCACAACTTATTGTGCATCTTAATTCTTTCACATATCATCTAATTAATCTCTTTCTTGCTTCAAAATTTATCTCACAATTTTAATAGTCCTTAAGCAACCAGTCAGCAAAAGAAAATTCAAAAATGCCTAACTTCATAAATACCCCATTATAAAAACCTTTTCAAATTGAATAATCAAAATGCCTAACTTTTGAACTTCTCAATCTTAAAAGCAAGCAATAAAGAACCTGAATCTCCCTGCGAATCTCAGAGAAATCATAGAAGCGCTTTCCAGGCAAGTGAAGAAACTCGCCATACTCCTCCTCAGAGCCATCAGGTTTACGCTTGGTCTGGAGGAGCTGAAGGACGAGAGGGCGGCGCGTGCAGATATCGGAACCGCGAGGCAAGAAGTCGCGGCCGACGAGTGACTCAAGCACGCTGGACTTGCCACTGCTCTGGCTTCCAACCACCGCCACCTGCGGCAACTCTATCGTAGACTGGCTCCCAAGCTGAGCAAAGATGTCCTGTAGCTTGTTTACTATCGGTATGACGGAAGATCCCAATGGAGCCGCAGATGATGGAGGCGTCGATGCCGCTGCTTCTTCAGCCATTGGCTTTACTGATTAATCAATCGATGAAAAAGATCAGAGATTTAGAAACGAAAAATCTGAAGAAACCCTAGGGTTTTGGATTTTTTTCCCGAAGCAGAGGACCTGGTTTTTTTTTTTTTTGGGTGTGTTCTGTGTTTTACTAGAAAGAAAAAGAGAGATCTTGAATTTTGATTGTTTGATTAAGGATTTTTGAAATTTATTTTGAGGATTTTTTTTAATTACTGTGGCATTTCTTTTATTTATACTATTCTTATGCTAGTTAGTGTACATATTTAAAACTACCACTAATCTCTACTCAGTGGTATTTGGCTAAGGATTGAACAAGTTTTGAAAATGAGATAATAATAAAAGATTATTTTTTAAAAAAATTAGCAAAAGATTATTTATTAGAAATAGCAAATTTCGGTACTTGAAACATGTCTTTCTGCACACTTAATAGATAAATCCACACAAAAGATTATTTTTTTAATTAAAGAAAGAAATTTAAATTTTATTTTTTAAAATAAAAAACTATATATAAATTAATAAATCAAATATTCAAATATTTATAAAAAAGTTAACAAAAAATAAATTGAACAAATTAACTCAGCTTGGTGTTGGGTGTGTGTCTTTTCACTTGCACCACACACTCGATCGTCGAAAACCGCTCTGAGAAATACAATGCAACTAAGTGCGGAAACTAGTCACACTGAATAAATGTTGTTCGGGAAATACAATGCGAAATAGTGAACACAAAGTGGGCCCGCACAAATCCCGAAATATCGGCTCTGACAGGAATGCGCCCGCCACCACCCGTCTGTGCTCCAGATGCGTGCTCGATGCTCCTGTGATCGCATACGTGCAATCCGCGATCACTTCCGACTTCCTGACGGCCCGAAATGCGCCTCGGAAGTCCGCTGTCCCGTATCTCCAAAACCGTGCGTCGGATGACGAAACCGATGTCGCCGTTGGAACCGCAGCGCGTCAAAACCCCCGGGGTAGCATCCCCGTCGAAATCCGGGTCGGTCGCCGGAGGTTGCCGGAATCCGGTCACCGGTCGTCTTCTCCGGGAACTGGTTTTCGGTCAAACTCGACCAAAACCAACGCGACCAGAACTGATGCGTTAGCCTCCTCCTTGCGGTGCTCTCCGCGCCAACCGTCGCTTGAAATACCTCCCGGATCGGTGAAACCGAGCTCTCCAAGTTTCGGTCGCCGGAATCCCGCCGTCCGGCAACACCACTGCCCAAGACCGGGCTCTCCAAGCTCGCCTCAACACGCCGTGCAAGGATCCGCAGGCTGTGAGAATCACCTCCCTCACCGGAGAGAGATCCGAGCCCTCCAAAGGTAGCCCTCTCCTCTCTCTCTCTCTTTGTTTCGATTTTCACCCGAGAGCTCCACACTCGCACGGACCCTTCACCAAAGTCAAAGAATGGTGGGGTTACGGTGCGTCATAAAATAACACTTGGTTCCCTCTCTATATAGAAATTAATTATGAATACCCCATTTCATATAATGACTTACGAACCTAAAATTAATCGGACTGTTAAAGCTAAAGATCATACTATCTTTGTCTAAAAATCATATGACCTGGTATCTTCTATTTGATATTTTAAAACCTTCATCAATTCTTGATGTTAATTATATCCAATTTTCTAATTTTTGGCTTTAATTTATGGGCTGCAATTTCCTACCTTAATAGATCTCAACTTAATATGCACGGGCTTAAGTTTTTCAAAAATATTTTTAATTTTTTTAATATAATTAACAATTTTTTTTTCACACAATATTATGTTGTGATTCTTTTGTTTCTATCAATTCTTTATGAATAAATTTTATTCTCACAATAGATTAAATCATTAATTCTGTCATGATTTATTGAGCAAATCATGCAACTCTTCTAGAGATAAAACTTATATACAATGTGTTAATTACAAAAAAAAAAAAGTTAAAATATTATGCGAAAAAAAAGGGTAAAAAAGTATAAATAAAAATTACTTTTTAAAAATTAAAGTAAAAAGAAAAAAGAACGAAAGAAACTAAATGCATGCCAGGAAGTGGATGCAAAGCAGTAATGAGCAAACATTTGTCTTTGTGATGTAACTGTGCCAAAGTCCGTTAGCTTGGGGGTGATATCCTGGACATTGAAATTGAGTGGGAATTCAGAATGCGGTTAAGTAATGATAACAATACCTAACAAACCAGCTGGTAGTTTTACTTGGTACACTTCCATTTGACAATAGAGGGATAAATCAACAAGATCCTTTCTGCTGCAATAAAATATTGGATTTCAGCCTCAAAATAAAAGGACCTATTCATGTGCCTTGCTTTACATTTTTATTTGAAAATATGATAAGCTTTAACATTTCTAGTGATAATAAGATAAAAAGGAATAAACAATTACAAGATGTGCATCACCTCGAACCGGCAGGAACTCAAATCATTAATACAGGGTTGACGCGAAATAGTTAGGCTGCGCAGTCCATGAACAAATCGAGCAGATTGTGGGTTTCTGTTTTGGGCTTTTGGCATAAGGTCCAAAGTTGACACCGGCCTTTGGATTTAAAGAAAGCGAGTCCAGTCGAATTCTGCCACGTGTTTGATATCAACCAATCTTGTTTACTGCCTTTACCCTTCTATATAAATGAACATTTCCAGGGATTTCGGGAAGTCTATAGTTTCCTTCGTAATCTAAACCCTCTCTCTGCAAAAACCTCTGAAACTTAACGCCGCTTCTATTCCAAATCACCAACATGCCTCGCCGGAGCTCTGGTTAGTTTCTTCTCTCATTTCTTTCAGATCTAATCTTACCCAAACTATTTATTTGCATCTTTGCCCAAGTTTATTTGTATTTATTTACCCACACCCAGCTTCACCTGTTTTCTAGGGTTAATTTTTATTCCTGGATTTAGGGTTATCTGGCCTGTATGATTTATTGGGGATTTTTTTTTAGTTTTGGTGCTTTGCATGATTCTCCTTGGTTTTTAAAAAGTGGGCTTGATAGATATTATAGAACAGTATTTGTTATCTCCTGTGATTCTTTTACCTTGTTGTTGGAACATTTCATTGTCATATCAATAAGTACCTTCTTGGGCGGTGCAAAGTATCGATGTTAGTCTATTTTTTAACTAGAGCTATGCCATTTTCCATTATTTGGGTGTTTATGGAATTTCTGTTCTGTTCACTTATGTTTCCCCTGTTGTTTTTCTTACTATTTTGCAGGAAGGTCTGCTTCTCGCCCAGCCCCTCGTGCTGCTCCTGCACGCAGCCCACCACCTCCACCAGGTAACTCACTCTTTATATTTTGTATATGGTTATGTAGCTTATAGATGAAAGTTACACGATTGAGTAACCTTGATATATGCCTTTTTTGATAAGAGATTGTTGGTTTAAAACTGTATTTAGTCAGTAGATATTTCTTTGATTGAGTGTCATGTTTTAATTCTATTCAATTTTTCGCTGCAGCTCAACGTGCTCCTCCTCCACCTCTGGCTCAGAGCGGAAGTGGTGGATCCATGCTTGGAGGCATAGGCTCTACCATAGCTCAGGGTATGTGAATGGATATCCTTCTGAGTTGGTAGACTATTTACGTTATATGTAACTGGTTGCTTTATCATGATGCATTTTTCTGATTTTGGCTAATTCTTTTCCTTTTTCTCCTTATTGTAGGCATGGCTTTTGGCACTGGAAGTGCTGTGGCTCACAGGGCTGTTGATGCTGTGATGGGTCCTCGTACTATTCAACATGAAACTGTGGTTACTGAGGCTGCAGCTGCGCCTGCAACAGCAGCCACCACAAATAGTCTTGCTGGCTCTGATGCATGCAGCATCCACTACAAGGCATTCCAAGACGTATGTGGACTTCAATTTCTGTTATTCAATTACTTGATGGTATAGTAGTTTGTGAAAATGTTGATAAGTTTTTTCATGCTATGGCTGACTGAAACTTTGTATGGAAAGCATGATTCCTTGATTCTAGCAGCTTAATCATCCTTTCTGGATTTACAGTCTACCTAATATCTTTTACCTGATTTGGAATGAATTTCACATATGGCCCTGGTTTCTTCATTAAGTAGTTAAAATCAGGGTTTTCTTTTAATTTATTTATCCTGAGTTGTTGCACTTGAGTAGATGCCTTTAGTACCTTAGGATGTTAGTTGCTGGTGTTTCTCCCTGAGTTCCCATTCATCATGTTGGTATGTATGATGCAGAACTCATGTGGAATATGTAGCAACATTACTCTAATGATATTCCATTCCTGTGTTTCTTGTAGTGCCTGAATAGTTATGGAACCGACATCAACAAGTGTCAGTTCTACATGGATATGTTGTCGGAGTGCAGGAAGAACTCAGGATCCATGATGGGTGCCTAGGCGCATTCTTTATTTGTTGCCATGCAGTGGAATGTCGGCTTTTGACTTCATTATTATTTATCTTTGTTTCTCTTCTGGTAATGATGATGATGAAGCTGAACTCTGTTCCTGGTTCAATAATCTCTATAAAATCCTCGAAGACTGAGTGATATTGTTCTCAATGTTTGAACCTTAATATTGTTGTTGAATCTCAACTACTATCCTTTCATTTATACTTTTATTGGATCAAATTAAATGCAATTGAAATTTGATGATGGTTTACTGTTGGAATTCTTGAGATGATGTCTTCTAGTTCAAATGCTATCCTACTCTCCCAGACACTGCCTACCCTCCTTGAGTCCTGGATTCCTCTTTTTCAAATTTTTTTGTTTGTTTTATACAGTTGAGAAAATGAGTTTGCCTAGTCCACGTGGAATTTGTCATCGTCCGTAGACACATGTATTTGTATTATGACTAACCATTGTACTCAGAAACAGTAGATTAGATTCTTAGAGCATCTTTGGCTTGTTTTTTTTTTTAAGCTTAAAAGTTATTATAAAATTTTTATGAAAAATAATAGTTTTTAAAATTAAATTAAAACTGTTTGATAAATTTTAAGTTTTTTTCTATTGATAAGTTGTTTGGTAAAGCAATTTATATAAATTTTAATTTTGACTAATATTATTATATAGGATATTTTATAAATTAAGTAAAAAAATGAAATCAAATTAAAAAAAGATGAATATGCAAAAAATAGTAATTTTTAAAAAATTAATTTGAAATTTATGACCAGTTAAACAAAATTGATATTATATACAAGGAAGAGAACTTAATGTGGTATTAATAATGGATCCAGATCACTTATTGATTTGGCAACTCATTTTTCTATTAAAATCATTAATGTTAATTTCATACAAATACAATGAACAAAAAAGTTTTGGCTTTTTATATTTTTTTTATTTTTTAATAGAATATTTATTTTGTCAAAGAGTCCTACATCATTGTGAAATTCACTATTAAGAAGTTAGGGATCTTGCAATTCCTGTTGCTAAAGGAATTAAAGTTTATTTCAAATTTTTTATAGTACAGTATATTGTTATACCTAAAAGTAAAAATTTTTTAAAATTAAATTATCACAAACGAGTACAAATATTAACGTTTCAAATTTTATCTAATTTATCTCAATAACCATTGACCTATTTGATTAATTATTTTAATCATAATCAATAAATATTATATAAAAAGTTAAGAATAAATAAACATCATATAATTGTCATATCAAATAATAAATTGAGAAATATTAAACAATAAAAAGTATTTTCAAAGCCAAAAATAAGATTGATAAAAAATAAAATGAAAAACAAAACAAAAAGAAAAAGAAATAATAATAACTTAATACAATTTTGAATTTTAATTTTTTTTTCTTTTAAATTTTATAACAATAAAAAAAACCTTAAAAGGATGGTTTGTAGAAAGGGGAGAAAAGAGAGAGATAGATAGGGAGAAGGGAGGAAGTATTTTCTGAGAGAGGATTTTTTAGAAAATAAAATAACTCTTTTAAGAAATTGATGTGTTTTTTTTTTTAAAATTCTATTTAAAGTTTTTTTAAATAATTTTTTTAAAAAATATTTTTTAAGAGTTTTTAATAAAATTCTGCTTCACTCAATTTTTTTTAAATAAATAAATTAAAAATAAATTAGGACAAACAGACATACAATGGATTCATAGGTTTAGGAGACCAATGAGTGGGATATTGCGTTCTCCTGCTTGCTTGGTAAAATTATCATGGTTGTTAAAGCGGGAAGAAGTGGTTTTAGGGCTTAGAGCAATTTGAAAATGCTTAGAATTTCACTAGTAAAAATCATAGCACAATGTGATTTGAGCAGAAGCAGAAGCAAATGTTTGTTGCTGTTTCTATAGGTTCCAAGGTGGTCGCACTGCCTAGCTCATAGAAGGGAACAAACTGTACGTAATTGGGCCGGCTGAGCATATGCCGAAAGAAAAGTGATGGAAGTTTTGCCTGTATTTGGGGCTTCGCCCCAATTGGTCAAATGCCTAAACAGCTTTCAACTAGGAGATCCATTAAATGAAAAATAAAATAGCAATAAAAAGTCAAAACACTGTACAGTACTATCCAAAGGAGGAATGAGATGTCAAACAGAACGTTCACATGAATTCTTCAATTCCATTTCTTGGGGTAACCCATCATCTCCACTTTGGCAATTGGCTGTATCTTGCGTGCGTAGTTTCCATCTTTGAGGATTTTCATTTTTCTTTTTTCCTTTTTAATTCAAGCTTTTCCTTTGTATTGAGTAAAGGTGTGAGCAACCGCTGCAACACGGATCCTTGTTTATTCCGTGTGCACTTAAATAATAAAAATACTGGTAGTACTTTAATTTCTTAGGCTTTTTCCAAGTCAAGAACTTGAGACAGCTCACAGCTGGTGCCTGCCTTTTGAAGTTTATGGTGGGATTAAATATAAAGTTGACAATGAAGTATGGAATTGTTAAATCCTGAAAATTTTATTAACCCGGAAAAGAAGACCACATCCAATTCCAACCTATACAGAGCTTTCACATGCTTAATGCAGCTGTGTTTTCTTGGCATTTCTCTGTGCTACCACAACCTCCCTAAACTTCCGTCAACCTCAACTTGCTTCTCAATAAAGAGTCCATATTTACAATTTCTTTTTGAAATTTTCCTAAACTTGTTAAAAAGGAAAATATTTCATCATAATCTACCCTTGAGGAAGCTGGTGCACAGTTTCTTCCAAGCGTCCTTATCAGGCTCCACTTTCCCCAGGTTTGCCTTCAACTCATCAGCATAAGAGTCCTACAATTTGTTATGAAACGTGTCAATAATATATTCTTAAATCTAAACCATTAAATCATCAGGATGATTACAGAAAGAGCTGGTAATTGATCAGAGATATAGACGTACCGCAATAAAACTGCGCTGCAGAAGACGGTCAATCAGGTGAAGCAGAATGTCTTTGGTGTACTCCGGGTGGCCTTGGATGCCCATCATATAGATCCCCTATCCTAAACATCTCCACCCCAGTCTTCTCAGACCATGCTATCACTTCTGCTTTTGATGGAAGTTCTCGAACCTAGCATTTTCAAAACAAATGAAAAAGAATAAAAAAATTAGCGATTTCTTTCTTTGTATGATTTGTTTACAAGTCCATTTTTGATGTAGACCAACCTCATCTCGGTGGCACTCGATCACGGAAAGAGTGGCTGGGATTTTCAGAGATGAGAAGAGCTTTGACGAGGATGATGACAAATGATGGTTGTCACTCCAATGTCCCAACCTGAGACGGCACGTCCCGTCTTTCCGCCCAGTGCACGACCAAGTATCTGATCAAACAAAAGCAAATTACATTTTTATGGAACAAGCAAACACTTTACTTTAGCTTTTCGTCTTTGAAAAAAGCAAAAGAAAAAAAAAACACGGCAATTTAAATAAACTTTTCTTCTTTTCATTAAAGCTAGATGACAATGAGGACAATCAAATTACGTGGCATGAACATAACATGGTATATGTTTGGCGGATTTGAATTCTTCTTTTTCCAGTAACTGAACAACATCCAATGGAGAACAACCCCTTATGGTCACTTTGCGTTAACAAATAAGCTGCTTTAGCGTAAGAGGAAGGTGTTTCCCAGCCTTATCCTACGCCAAAATGGGGGGCAATATGAGCCGCTTATTTCACTTTTCGGGATCGAACTAGGCACCATAATGCACAAAGTGACAAACATGGCAATGCAAACGATTTTGTGACCTATCAGAATCGCGCACAAGAATTAAGAAAAGGAGCAAAGGGTACACAATTCATGACCCGGCAACCAAAAAGAAAAAGAAAAAAAACAAAGTGACGTGGCAACCACGTGCATTTGCATAAGGTGGGGCTTGACTTTGCCGACAGCTTACATTGTCATCTGCCACGCATATATAGCAGGGAGTCCATTTGTCCACTAACATGGACATTGGACATCATACAAATATATTATTACGAAGTTCTGAAACATATAAAATACAAGTTATTGATTCACACCACATTCCAGAAACATCTCGGGGGAAGCAGGCAAATCCAATTTCATCCAAACAGAAAATCCAAAACCCCACACCATCAATTCCGCCAGCCTAGTAGTAATTCATCATTAAAGAAATAATAGCCAGTATATATTGAAAAGATGAAAACTCGAGGCTGAGAATGCCCAACCAGCATCTGAGTTGTCAGCATTATCAAGAATACTTTCAACTACATGTCAAAAGGAACAACACAAATTGCATCCAGAAAGAAGAAAAGAGTAACAGAAAAGGGCAAAACAAACTTGACCCATGCGCAATAAATGGCTCATAGCACAATAAAGTGCATGCTAACACATTTGCCTCCACAGCTAAGCTTTGGTCCCTTGTAAAATTAGAAGCGGACGATATTGAAAATGGCATTTGCATGTGAACAACAAAAGTAATAACTTCCCAAACTCACCTTACAATTTCACCCTTAAACTTAAAGACACATACATCTCTAGTCATGAATGCACCTTTTGTCAAAAAAGAAACTTAAAAACTTGGTTAAAACAAGAGCAGCAGATCGCATGTACTATAAAAGATAAAGAGGGTCCAAAACATTGATCGTCAGAGAATAGTAAGCCGTATGCAGAAATAAAGTAGCAGGAGGGGAAACATGCCGGACCAAAATCAGAGGTCGGATTTTGATCTCAGATCCAAAGCCGTGCAACTGTGACTGCCTCTAATAATAAAAATAAAAAAACATCAAAAGTGTACTTCACTTAATCACATCACAGTTCACAGAACCACCGTCAATAATGGACCACTCACATCTTAGTTTCTATACGAGCCGAGGGACCACATACCCTAAACTTTGAGTAAAGTATAAGATGAGATAATCGCGTTACATCAAAAACATGGCGGCTTTCCATCTATTTCTGCCATCGAAATAGGGTAAAATAGAAGAAGAAATACTAACATAGAAGAAAAGAAGAAAATTTTATCCCTGATGTGGACTTACAGCATTAGCAAGGAAAAGGTGCAGATTGATCACATAACTGATTCCAGCTAAGAGGTTCTCAAGTGCAAATTTAATGTATTAAAAGAATACCATCAGCTTTTTAATTGTATTCTTTTCCACCATTATTGACTTTCACCATTCACCAAATGCCGATTAAGATTTTAGTTGGAAGTTTCTGGTTAAATCATATATAAAAAAAAAACAGGAGAAAAACTTTTATTTTTTCTCCACAACAAAAACCAAACACATCCCTCTGATTCAGAAAAGCAAAGGACTTTTCCACCTTGTGAAACGTTTAAAAAGAATTACTAAGAAAGAACCCTGTAGCAGTAGTAGTAAAAAACCGACTCATTATATTTAATTACCTGGTGACCAAAGCAAATCCCGAGAACTTTTTTCTTGAGGGAATCCAACTTCTTCAAGAGAGCAATCAACTTACAGATCCAAACGTCATTCCCATGCGCATCATTGCAACTCCCAGTTATAACAAAGCCATCGTAGTCACCGATCTTATCTTCATCGGGAAAGTGACCGCTGGACACCCTGAAAACATCCCAAGTCTCCCCTTCCTCCGCCAGCATTTCCACGAAAACCCCATAATACCCTCCGTACCTCTTTTTAACATAATCAGAATCCTCAGCACACAGAAGAACAGCAAATCTCTGCTCACCACCCATGATCAAAATATCTTCCGTTTGTTTCGAACAAAAACTTATATATTTATATATATAATATATACAAATAATCTCCCTCTCTCCTAGACCCTTTAGAGAGAGAAAGTGATCAAACTTTGCTCCCTCTATTCTGCAAAGTGTGGGCTATTAGAGGGAGAGAGAGAGAGAGAGATGGGGGAATTGGAGGTTTACTGTTCTTCTGTCTTCTCTTGTAGTTGCTGTGGGAATGTAAAAGGTCACTTTATAAGACATGTTTCCAGGCGCATATTACGTGGCATGGTTAAAGAGGCGTACAAACCTAAATTACAAATATAGCCTCAATGAGGTGGCTTCCCGAATTTGCCCTTTTTCCTGGCCGCATTCATTAACTTCCTTGCTTGTTAGTTTTGTGAATCTACCAGCTTTAATTGCCCACAACTTTTAAACCATATTTCAACTCATGTCAAACAAACTCTCCACCTGTTTCCTTTTCCTTCCGATTTAAGTCTTTTTCATTAATTTCCTTTCCTTTTTATTCTTTTTTCCTTTTAAATTTTTTGCTTTTTTATTTTTAAATAACACTATTTTGTTCAACAATTTAACAATCCAATTACTTATAAATACTAAACTAACCAAACACTTTATTATTTTCTCGATTTTTTATAATACCATATCATCCCATAGGAGAAAAGTATGTAATCCTTCTGCTCCATTTAAAAATGGGGTGAGAATGCTCTTAAGAAAAGGAAGAAAAAAAAATTATTTCTTCATTTATCTCTTTTCCTTTTCAACCTTATAATTTATTTAGCTAAGCTTCATACCTCCACGTGATTATAAGTAAGAAATCTGGGTAAGGAAGGTACAATCCCACATTAATTGTTTTTTTCACAATAGAATAGAACCAGTTTCGATGATGGGATGTAAATTGAGGAAGTATATATTGAAATGGAATAACTGAAATTGCTTCTGGTAACTTACTTCTTATTTTATAGTGAAAAGATAATGTATTTTAATCAAAATCTGAGTCATTTCAGCAAACTATATATTCCCTCATCAATACAATATATAGAGTGGTCCAAAACAAAAAGTACCAAGGCATCGGAGAAAACTACAGAATAATAAAGATCTGACCTAATTTATCACGTTTTTTCCCCTGTAAACGAGAAACAAACAAGGCGATTGATTGACAGAGAAAGATTTGATAAAAAAAAAAAAATCGGAAAGCATATATGCCTAGTGTTTATACGAATACCTTCCAAATAAACTTGGACATTTCTCAAATAAATGTTTTAAGAAAAAGGTAGTGGGTCATTCAGAAAAAATAATAATAAATGAAAGAGTGAGGAGAGAATTTAAGTTTTTATATTAAAATGGAATGGTTAATAGAGTTTAATGAAAGATCAATAATATGAAACAAAAATTAATTAAGAAAACTGATTTTTTGAACCATGCATGTTTTATTTAAATTTATAATAAAAATATTAAAATTATTTAAAAAGTTGTACATGTTACTTTACCCTTTATTTACGCAACAAAGTTTTTTTTTTTTCCATCGATTTGATTTTTCAAATTTCAGAATGTAGTCTTGCTTGGTATGTTGCCATATAAGTTGCAAGATTAAAAGACATATTCTCGTTCAGCATGATAATTCATAAATCCTAATTAATGTGTCTTTTATACTAACAATAATTTGCAAGTGGTTGGAGACAGTAAAAATGAGCTAAACTCTTTGATGGCTAATTAATCTCCATTATTTATTCGGTCAGAGAATTAATTACTTAACCGCATTTCAAATCTTAAAGCGCAAGTTATATACATCACACACCAACTCAATTGTCAGTTGAAACCTCCATTAAAGATATAGTCTATATTAAAAGCAATTGCATTCAATTATCGGATTAATTTTGATTCGGTTCTATATTTAGTTACAATAAAGTTTTTAAAGAATAATATTCTTTTAATTGATTTGAATGGCCTTTGGTGATATACCATCTTAAATATCTGGGGATCTTCTTCTGTGATAGCTCACAACATTAGGAATTTAAGTGAGTAATATGTAATCAAGGCTTTGGCTTCAAATGATTTGACATGTTAACAACTTACCCAATACCCATCTTAATTTTCGGTTCATTATTATTTTTTTTTCTTTTTCCCTTGGATGATAAAATTTGGTATTTTTGTAATTATCAAAAAAACAAAATGTAGTGCAACTTAATCTAGGGAAATATATTCGTAATTCTCTTTATTTTTTTTTTGTTTTTATTTACTTTTGACCGGACAGTCAGTCTGATTACGCCTCTGATTAATTTACCTGCGTGATTCGTACGTGGGACAGCGAAGTATCACGTGATTTTCTTTCATCTGACAAAGCCACAGGTGCACAACTCACCGAATGGGATCATTGCACGTGTACCGATGACATCTCTCACCGGGTAATTAATAAGGATTCAAAAGTGTTTTTCAACACCTGACCTGGTGCTGACTTCTTGAGTCAAAGAGTCAAGTCCAGTTTCTAACCAAGGTCACAATTGCGCATCGGCTACAATTCCCTTATTTTGCAAAACAGAAAGTACTGTTTTTATTTATTTTATATTATTTTTAATTCAAAAAAGGGAAATTTAGATTTAATTTTGATTAAAAAATTTAATTATTTATCATTAAATTAAATATTTAAATGTAGAATACTAATTATATCTTATAAATTAAGATATATGATTTTCACTTGATAAACCAAAAAAAAATATATACATACAATTTTTCATATAAAAGAAAAATATATAGAATTTTAAGACATTAAAAAAGAAAAAAATAGTATTGTTCCATTCAAATATTTGATTAATTAATTAGTCAAAGATTTTCATTTAAAAAAATAGAGTTTAAATCCTTCTTCTCAAGATATATAAAAAAATAATTTTTTTCTTTTTATATTTAATAAAAATGTTGTTTATTAGTTTTTTTTTTTGATAAACAGAGATTTGTTTGCTATAAATTAAAATATGCATATTGAGAAAATTGTAGATGCAAAGTCCTCTCTTCTCCTTAATCAACAATCACAAAAGCATAGACATATATAT
>NW_018397254.1:8872817-8873268 GCF_002168275.2 Theobroma umbraticum | reverse complement strand
ATATATATGAAATCTAGGATATTAAACTGTAGAGTCATAGACATAGTTGGCATTTATTATTTATATTTTTAAATTTGATTGCTTAGTCATATTCATATATAATTGTAGTCAAAGAGATTAAAGCTTTGAAGAAAAAAATGGAGAGAAGGGAAGTGACGTGTTAATTGTGATGACCATATCTCGATCTGAACAAAGAAGCTTATTAATTAATGCTTACTGTCCAACAAGTGATATTGACTCAACAAAGTATAACATACTAGAAAATGAAATTTATCTATGGATTGGGAACACACAGACACTGTAGTGTTTTTTGCAAGAAAGAGTTTGTGGTTTTCTCTTATAGCAGGCGGCCAGGAGTATTAGGCTACGCATTTTCATGCTTAAACTTGTTTGTTGAGATGACCGTGGAATGCATGAACCCAAGCACACCAAGCAAGAAATTTATATATAT
>NW_018397254.1:8869242-8872807 GCF_002168275.2 Theobroma umbraticum | reverse complement strand
ATATATATATGTGATTATTATATTCCTTTTACTTGTTCCATTCCTTAATATTGATTTAATACATTTTTGGCAAGTCTTATGGCCAATTCTTAGTGTGAAGATCCAAAATTGCACCCTACATCCGACAACTTCAACATTTTTTATGCCCTCAAACTCTCATAAATGACCCACAAGCAACTGTATATATATATATTACCTAGCATTGCATAAATACATATGATTATTCAATTTAGCATGATATAAATGGAAAACTATATATTCTTAATGTATATTTTGCTCACAAGAAATTCCATAATCAATCTTTAAGCAAGTTAATAAGAGTGCAGTACACGCAATGCCAAACTAATTAATGCAAGCTTTATTATATGTCAATCATTGACTTATGTTTGTTCAAGCAAGAATTAATATGTTTGAAAACAAAGCATGGAGATATACATGGTGTTCTAAGGATAAATGTGCATTGTTAGTGGAAGGGCGAAACGACAAATGGTGTATTACTAGTCACGTTATTAGTGTGCGCTCGGCGCTTGCTGCTTTATGTGTCCATAAACAATAGGTACAAGTAAAGTTAAAGAGAAACAACGTGGTTATGTGTAGGATGTCAATTACGTGACGGACATGACATTAGTGCTCTTCTGAATAACAGTTCTGGTGGAGGGAAACCTTTTATATATGCTCCATCGTATTCAAGGCTGCATCATGAATCATGCGTAAGCTTAAACATCGCTAACAGTGCTCAACAAATACTACACTTTCAAGTTATGATTGATCTTTGTTATCACTCAAGCTTTGGAAAAGCAGAATTATTTGGGGTTTTGCTCTTCTTTTTCATTTGCACCATGAGTTTTCTTGTTGGGTTTTGGAAGAATCCGCGTCACTACTTCTTCGCAATGCTTTAATATTATTAGGGATGTTAACGATTATGCTTTACTAGGATATTTACAACTATTTATTTCGTGTAAATAAAATTTCAGTTATTTTTTATTTTGGTTTACGATGAGTTTATTCTTTTTTTGAGTTCAAATAAGATATACGTGTCCCTTCTTGATTATTTAATATCTAAATTCAATTATAAATATTTGGGTAATATCAAGTATCCAATACTTCAACTCAATTTTATATATCATAAATATAATTGATAAATTATTTTATCAGTAAATTGAATTGAATATTTTAGATTTAAATTCGGGTTACTTAATCGAGTAACTATGAACATATAAAAAAAATTTGACTCGATTAATCAAGTAATTAATAAGTTGAGGTATTTAACGAATAGTGTCCAGAATATTGATAGTATTTTTAAATTTTATTTAAGTAGTTATAAAACTAATGTATCTTATTAGTTAATAGAACTTGAGATCGAATATCTAAAAAATACAAAATACCTTAACTGTTGAGGTCTCTAAATGTTATTATTTTTTCAAACAAATTTTCTCGTGACTAAAATTTTACCTTTCACAATCACAATGGTAGTGGACTATTAATTTTCATTTGACAAAAAGAAAAAAACAGAAGATTTAACTATAAATATTAGGTAGCTATTTAAAAAAAAAAAAAAGTTACTGACATATTGTTAATTGGGCAAGTCATATTATATTTGGACAGTTGTTTGTTGCCTTTACGTGCATGCAATGCATGCGTGCATCGACGTGTTGGCTAGCTAATGTGATAACTTTTGTCTTAAGAAAATAATCAAATAACCTAAACAAAACCATCAAAAGATTAATTAAAAAATGGTGTCATAGCAAAAATGTCTTGGTGTCCAACCACAAGAAACTTGTAAGATGCCAGATTGGCCAGCTCCAAGTCAATGGAAATTTAAAAATCCATATCATCTTGGTAAATGAATTTTAAGTTGTTAATTGAAAAGCCACAGGAAGATGAGAAGCCAAGAAATATAGTCAAAAAGGGCGGATTTTTCTGTTTTTTTAAAGTTCTTTTGCTGGGCCTCGAGGGTCAAAAAACGAAGGCTTTGGTTAAAGTTAATTTCAGTCTAAGAGCACTGGCAACGTTGCCAACCTTCTCAACAGTGTCAAGTCCGTGGTTTTGAATATTCTAAAAAATTCAAATGAAATCAGGGTTATGAGGATTTCCCGGTGTCATCCAAATTTCTGGGGAACTGTCATTGAGTCGAAAGCCTTGGCCAATCAACAATATGTGTTACTACTGTTGAGGAATATATGGCAATAGAAAGGGAGGAGAGAAAGGGAAAGGAGGGTCTGAATCCGTCCATGATGTGTCACATCAAAATGCTAAATTCTCTAATGTTGTCCTGTCATGACAAGGCCAACAACCATGCATGAGTAGAAATAATGCACTAGGAATTCTGACTTCATCCATGAAAACACAGCAAAGACTAAACAAGAAAAAGAAAAACGTAGAAATAATGCACTAGGAATTCTGACTTCAACCATGCATTGTGTGAAGTTCCAGTCAAGCGAGACACCAGAATGGAAAATCCAAACTAACAGGATTCAATATTTTTCAAAAATAAAAAAAAAATAAAGAAAAGAAGAAAAGCCAATGGGATTGTAGTCAATTCTTGTACCATTTCTGCTGAAACATCCTGCGCACTACATAAAGAGGAAATTTGCCCCTACACCGAAATCCCTTTGACTATGTAATTTTTTTTATTCGTCATCAAAGGCTATTATAGAAAGCCATGGGCTAGGTAGGATTGGTCATCATACCAAACGCAGTTCGGTGAACCAGCTGTAACCTTCAATTCTCTTTCGCGTGCTTTGCCTCCAACCGCTCAACAAATTATAAAGAGCTTGAACCTAATATAATTGTCTTGCTTATCTGATTGCCACTTTTGATGCATTATACCAGACACAGACAGCAGATAGCTTATCAAAAAACACATACCAGACGCCAGTTAGGTACTTGATATAACGCTAGAAATATGAGGTGGATCGCTGCATAAGGGGCAGGGTTTGGTTGATCTAGTTGCAGTGAAAAATGGAAGACAAACTGGTCGAATCAGGCCCAGGGGCTCAATCACTTGACAGGTATATCCAGCTAAACCTTTGTCATGGTTTTTCAAACATAGGAGGATTACTCCTTATAAGGAGTAGATCAAAATTTGGATTGTACAATCATCTGAAAATAAAAGGCTTTGAAGGCAATAGAGTTAGTATACCAGGCATTTTCTAGTAATTCAATTCATTCAGTACTTGGTAACATGACGGCGCCGCCACAGCTGATACATGACCATATGAAAAGCATCATATTTGATGGGAGGTGAGTTCCACTGTAGATGCCCCTGCGCCTGATATGCAGCCATACCAGATAATTAGTATATCATCTTTTTATAATTTCAAACAGATTGAAATTTTTTTAAAAAAAATTAGAGTTTTCTATGATATTCGCATTTGTTACCTTCACAGTATTGTAATGCAGAGATTTGAATCTATCATAGGATATTCTCTCAAGAATGTGCTTCATCTGTTGAGCCTCATCTTCCTTGATTATTATTGAAAACTTGCTCCAATCAAGAATATCATTGAATGGCAAATCATGGTGGTCTGACATGATAACTGGAGGAAGAAGAGAATTACACAGC
>NW_018397254.1:8869084-8869231 GCF_002168275.2 Theobroma umbraticum | reverse complement strand
ATCACAATAGGAAAGGTTTATATATAGAAAAGCTAAGTAAAGGAGGCAAAAAATGAGGAAGAAGCATTTATAAAGAAACATGTTAGAAAATTAAGGATCTTACCAGGGACACATCCATGGTGAATGGAGAGTGCTATACGTGAGCCA
>NW_018397254.1:8791779-8868627 GCF_002168275.2 Theobroma umbraticum | reverse complement strand
CACAAGAATCAAATTTCAAGAGCATATGTAATACCAAAGTTGGTGTTACCTATTCTTAGGGTCAAATCTTGCAGGGGGGAGAGAAAATGGCTGCACTATTTGAGGAAGAGGGAAATCCTTGTGTGGGATATATCCGTCATCATCTCCGCTTGTACACGCAACTCGAATTGAATTCTTGACAAGATGTGCAACTCCTACAGTGGCCTTCAAGCCAATGTCATGGCAAGTCACGAAAAAGTGATCAGCACCTAAAGTTCTATTCCAGAAAGGGTACTTGACCATTAAGCTTTCGACATATTCTTGTACGGTTCTGGTCATGTTCTCATAAGAGAGTCCCTGCACATCGACGTCAGTGAGGAGTGAGGCCCAAAGAAAGAGATGTAAAATCTTGAATCGGAAGTAATAGCACAAAAGAGACATCAAAATTACCTTGCCTCTCATTTTATGACAGGAAATGGAATGAAGAAGAGATGAGCAGTTTCAGGGTCATTAGTCACAAACGGACTTTCTCTAATGTTCTTAAAGAAATACCCTTCGCTGGTATACTTGCCGGAAAGACTCCTTGGTGTATGATAATACATATTAGGGTCTCCATCCGGGTACAGGAAGATCTTGAAATGTCTCTCCATCTCTGCATAATCCAACTTGAAAACCTCCGCAGAGTGAAAGATTGAAGAAGTTGAAGTCTCTTGGAGTGCCTCCAACTTCAAAACCGCTCAAAGTTGATCAAAAAATTAGTTAAAAGAAAATATGCAAACAAAGAAGAAGATAATGACGAAAAGAGACGGCAATGAGTACCGGAAAAAAGGCCTGGGGAGAAGGGCGTTGGAAGAAACTGCAGCAATAATCCTTGAAATAGATCAGGAAGCCAAAAAGGGTTATATCGAAGAAGAGAAAGCAAAGAAACACACAGCAGACTGAATTGAGAGGAGAAGGGCAGATACTTCTCTTCATTTTCTTGTGAAAAGTTGGAACTTTTGTGAAGAAAATGTGTTTTCTTGGGACTTGGTTGATTGGCAGAGCAGAGGAGGGAAAGGGTTTAGAAAGGCAAGAGTGCGAGTTTTTTCGCGCTTTTAGTTTTGACGGTTGACGGAGTTCGTTAGTTACAGTTGCCACTTTTGCCACGTCAAATCGAAAAACCAAACTCGGTACAGGTCTTTCCATATGGCCTTATAGTTGAAAATTGAAATGCGCCTATTTCTACTAGGAAAATTGACGGTAAGAACAATTTGAAAGATTTTGATACTTTGATGGTGATGGAAATTCAATGCTTAGGTATAAAAAATGATATTGATAGCAGGGAACTACCATTGGTCTAACTGATGCAACCAAACAAACATGCATTTATAACAAATTTATGATGACTATCATAAAAGTTTTGGGTTCTTCAAAATCGGAAACCAAAATGCAGCTACAAAAACTTTAATAAAGAATAAAAAGATAAGATGAACACGGTTCTATGTTAAAATTAAAAATATATATATAACAAATTTCAATTTCGTATACAGCCTGATAAACTGTGAAGTGATCGCAGCAATTCTCCTCGGTGTTGCATTGAAAGCAGTTCGGAACAACAGATCATGTGGCTCAATGCATGTGGTAACCTCTCAATTGCTGGGAAAAAAGGCATTGCAACTGGAGGTAAGCATGATTTTGATACAACAATGCTGACAGGCAAAGATATGGCATGAGTCTGCGGCTGAGGATCTCCATAATGTCAAGAAGAGCTAAAGAACCAGAAATATGTGTGGCATGGTTAAAACAACTCTAAGATTTGGCATCTTGGGGCTTGCCAGTGGTTAGGTTTCTCAACTTTCTGTCATGGTTTAGCATGGCACTTACACCCTCAACAACCAAGATAATCTGCAAAAGAAGGGCAGAGTGGGGAGAAAAAATCAATCATCAGATTAGGTTCAAGTTTCTTTCGACTAAGCAAGTCTTCATATATTCAAAATGATAAGTTGAAACATGAATATTCTGTTAAATAGATTGAAAGCTCCTCAAATCCATAACTTCAAGCACAAATTTCCATTTAGATTGAGCAGATTTTCATTAACGAGGAAATATATCAATTTATGCTGTTTCCCCAATGACTGCTTTGGCTAAAGATTAATCCATGATTAGTTAATCATATACAATTGAAATAGAATAAAATCTAAACCATAAACTCATGTCAAGGTGAGGAGGAATTCAAGCATTGAATAAGTTGAAGCAGTCCATGTAAGACATTTAGTTGAAAAATAAAAATGACCATACATTCCTTAGAAAAAAAGACCAAACCATGAAAATTTTGGCAGGAACTAGAGAAAAGACACGTCTCTTTTCATAGTATTATTTTCTGTTGTTACTACTCTATGCTACTTTGAATGACATTCGCAATATCAACAATAAATGGCAAGAAGCTAATTTGCCTCCTTGAATTTCATTTTGGACAAACCTGACATCAAATTATAAATGAAAAAACCATGAATCAGAAAAAGATATAACTCACCTGCAAGCAAGCATAAACCATAGCAGTTGCAAAGTAGAAGTTTGCATTGCCGGTGCCCTGTAAATTTCAGCCAGTCAATTACAGAACTAAAGAACTATGTACTTCTACTCATTTGGCCATTAAAAAGCAAGAGGCATACCCTCCATATCCATAGGGTGTGCATGACAGGGCTAAGAAGAGAAACTCCAACATATCCACAGAAGAGGAAGAAAGAGAATTGTATATCTGCATGGAAGAGATAAGGCTTAAAATATGAAACCATGATAAATTCCATTCAGTATCAAAAGAAAACCTATTAACTTGCCTGCTAATTCGTTAACAAACCAACCCAACAAACCCAAGTACAGTGCTGAATCTCCAACCTAAACAAAATTAAGCAACAAATGGTGAGGGGAATAACCAATCAGATTTTTAATTTTAAATAAGTCCAGAAAAACCTCTGCAACAGTTAGACAGATTAACAATTTCTCAAGTATAGAAAAAAAAGGGTCCAGAAACAAAAGTAATAATAGCGTAAGAGCCATGGTCTAGCCACAGTTAGTTACATGCATATGAGAAGCAATGTGCACCAAGAGGTGCGAAATTTAGAACTTACATCAACACGTGTTCATTGACACTAGTGCATAATAATGTATTCAAACCAGAAGATAATGACAATAAACTCATGATATCACACTAATGTAAGCACACAACGAGAAAAGAAAGCATAGGCAGGAAGACACAACGGACTCCTATATAGAACCCAGCGGGGCAACTGGATAAATAATTCATTAAGCATCATTAAAAGACACTATGGGATGTTTAGAGAATCTTAGTGCTCAAGGAGAGTGGCACAGGCAGTGAATGTTCTCATATCCCATATTCACAATCAGCTAGGCACAAGTTACATATACCACTTCATGTGGGGATTTTATCCAGAGCTGTTATCTAATACAGTAAACATCATCATTAAACCAGGTGCATTACAAATATCTGGCAAAAAAAAAAAAATTTTGTGAGATTGTCATCATCTACCCTATTTTGAGGACCTAATTAATTGCACCAAGTAGATTATGGTACTCTGCATGTATGTGATTATCTAGTTCATATCACATACATAGACAAGACTTACCTAAAATCACAAGTTAAGGGTGTTGCATAACTTTTCAGAGATCATTCCTAAGAAAAAAAGGTAACAATAGAACAGCAAAAATGAAATAGAGAGAACTTACTGATGGGTAAGACTTCAGCATGGAAAATATGGCAATGTATATAAAAGCCAGGAAGCAGGGCCGGTGGTGAAGCCGTATGGCTAATGGAATTATCATAAATAGAATATTCACATGGAAAACTATTAAAAAGAAGTTCCTGAAGAAGTCAAAAACTTCAGCAAAGAAGTACCTGAGTCGACATTATAGTAACATGAGACTTTGAGTGATGATCAACTTAAGCTGCTCCTCACATGAAATAAAGATAATTTTAAACTCACCATAAAACGCCTATATTTGGAGACAAATCTTCCACAGTGAGGATGAACCCATATGTACTACAAAACCAGCCACACAGAATGAACAGTCAAAATCTTTGATATAACAATCTTACAAGACAAAGTAAAGTACAGACTGTCTTAAAAGCAATATAATGCTCGATGACTTAATTAAACAATAACAATACCTGCTCTTAAATTCAGGAAAATCATTAAAGATAATATCATCAACCTCAACAAGACTTCTTAATTTGGTATCATATTAAAAGCTTATTACCAGAATTTATAGTAAGCTGCACCCCCTATTTCATACAAAGTAAACCACCAGAACTAGGCCTAGCAAATGAAGAGTCAACTATTCCTGAGAGATTTTACATAATGAAAAAAGAAAAAAAAAATACAACTCAAGCAAAAACATCTGCGGGTTCCTTCCCAAAGTATTACACTAGTACAATGCAGAAAACAAAGAAAGAAGCAAAAAAACTGCAGAATGATATGGCATTCAATTGCTACCTTTTAAACATTTCCCATAGACCACCAAACTGTTGCAAAGAAATGCCACACAGAGCCAACACATAGGCTGACCACAGAAGAGCCCAAAATGCAAAATGAGTGATTGGCCTCCATGAGAAGCCAAGAGGGAGCTTTGACTTGTTCAATACTTCCTCTTTATGGTTCTTTTGCAAAAACAATTTCCTAGGAGGGGCATCTGGACCGCATCCTAATAAAAAGATCACCTGTGAGAAAACTCAACAACGATTATACTTCTTGGAGATTGACTTATGTTGAGAAAACTGAACAAAGAAATTTGAAAATTATCTCGCACGCGTTATAAGCACTTGCTCTATAGAAACAGAAAGATAAAACAAGAGAAAGGTGTACCGGAATAATCAGAATAGCAGGGTAAAGAGACAAATGAGTTGCGATGACCCATCCAAAAGCAGCCAAGGGAACTAGTCCTGCAATCCACAGAAAGATCATCATTCAATAGCAAATGCTTACATATGCAAGAATGGTGCCAAATACACACTAATCAATATATATGTTGATTGTTGCTAATCCCAGATAACAACTCTAAGAAAAAGTTCATCAAATAATGACCCAAAAGTTTTAGTATATAACAACAAATCTGTATAGTTGCCATTTATACACTCTTCAAATTGTGTAGAAACTATAACAAAAGTAAAATTTAGCATCAGCACATGTAACCACTTTTTCAACAAATAGCTACATGCTAGGAAAATATCCAAAACACCCCTTAGTTCTAAAAACAAAATATTGCCCAGGTTTCAGATAAAGAGAATAAAAATCCTGTTCTCTACCTCTCAAGTAACATATTACAAATGAGATATCTCTCAACCCTGCCAAATTTGAGCATTTTTAGGGACCAGGGTGGAAGCCTTAGGTACCTTAATTTACTTCAATAATTACACTAAAAAACTCTAACTATTTGAAACTCTTGTTCGTTAAAGTCAGGTTATCATAAAAAGTTGGAAGTTGTATGATGTGTGAGTATCTATCCCTTATGCCAAAATTTCGAGGATACTTGTATCTGACACTCCACATCTATGTAGATACTCAACATCCATGTCCTTTTTAACTCTAAATTGAAGCTCCAATCGTCAAAAAGTAGCATAATTTAAGGAAATGTGCATAAATGTTGTTGCAGAATATGAGACAAACACATTGACAATTAATTATCAGGAACAGAGTTAAAAGGTTTCAGGCATTAGAAGCATGATAAAGAATTCACTGGTTTATAGGCATTCAAGAGATTCTGAGAAAGGAATGCATTTCTCCATAACAAATTGAAAATTTTCACTAAGAATCAGAAGAAGAAATCAAGATAAGTATAATAGTGTTCAAAGAATAGACACACACACGAGCAAGAATCTAATATCAGAAGGGGATATCGCAGCTTGCAGCTTTTAACAATCTCTTACGTGAACATGCTCCATAAAGGCACAATATGACAGCCATATTTTCAATTGGCGATGTTGACAAGCCCACACATGCAACTATCGTGAAAGGATTCCATAAGTAGATAAGAGCAGCAGCATCTCCGGGAGAGAGGATCTCTGGTTACAATCAATAATTAAGTTCATCAACAGGGAAAGAAAGGAATACGACATGCATTAGACTACACTTACAAGAAGAATGCATACTTGAGTGTGTGTTTTCCCTAAACAAAAAATTATAACATAGAAATGCTTACTAAAGAATTCACCTGAAGCTTTGGTTTGTTTAACAATGTCTAATGATTCCAAACTACGAAGATAAACAAGCCGAAGATTCTTTCCAGTAGCACGAATAAGAATTGCACTAACAACATCTGCAATCACAGAAACCAAACTGTATCCAAAAATGTGTTAATATTAACTACATAAGCAAACAAATACACATTTCTATATAAAAAAAATTAGCCATACTCGAAGAAACAGAAAATTCCACAAAAAAAAAATCAACATAGTGTGCCTTAAATAGATCTTCAAACACATTAAAATTATCACTAAAACGAATTCATATATATATGAACAAGATCTTACCTGTACAAAAGATGATTAGGCTGTCCTTCAATTCTGTACCAGCACAAAACAAAAAAAAAACAAATTACTAAGTCATTAAAGTCTGTGAATTAATCAGAAAAAAAATCATTACAAATTAAAGCCTAATTATTATTTTTAAAAGTTAATAATAAGCTGACGTGGCACCTCTGAACGGTAAGCGGTCCGAGAAGTGACAATAACAAAGGGGAACCGTGGTACATAGATCCTGAATAACCAAAAACCAGAAAAATCAAATACATTTCTTTTGTTTTCCGAATTAATATGAAAAAAATTAAAAAATGTTGGGCAAAAAAAAAAAAAAGAAGGAAAAACCTGCGTAAGGAGACATGGATAACTGCTTTAGCCAGTAACCTTCAGCCACTGCACCCAAAAAATTTCCAACCAAATTTAAGTTAAAAAAAAAGGAAGAGGCAAATAGATTAGATGGAGAGGGAAAGGGAGAGTACGGCGACGGAAGCTGGTTAGAGGAGTGGAGACTTCGGGGCGAGAAGCTAGGTTCAGGTTTTTGGGGAAGTAAATTAGAATCAGTCTGAAGATGATAGATGCTATCACCCAATTCCAAAATGAAAACGATGCCGTTTTATTCTTCTGCTTCACCATTTTCTGCGTTTTTCTTTCTCGAGGCTTGATTTCTTTTCAGTTTGCAGACAGAACTGGCTCGAAGCTGGAAGGGAAGTTACAAGTTACAACAGAGATGAGAATTCGCCCAATCTTGTGATCCGTGGTTTTGAAACGACGTCGCCGCTGGCAAAGCGAATTTGATTTTAAGGTTGATCTTGGGTTATGATATTGGGCCTAAACAGGGGGCTCATTGGCCCACTCTACCTGAATTACAAGAAAAGAAATTGACACTCATTAAAGCCACCGTTAATTCTTCATTTAATTCATTCCTAAACGCTCTTACAGACCTTGAATCAACTGTAATTGACATTGAAATCCTCCGTTTCAATAAATTGACCCCAAAGAGTGAAAAGGGGCGAGTATAAATGAAAGAAACAAGCCATTTCCTAATCATTTTTCTGAGATTTTTGCAATTCAATCACCAAACAATTCTTAGTTATACATAACGTTTACCTACTGCCTAGTTGATCTCCTCCAGCAATAAAAGTGGTCATCCAATTCCTGGATGCCGCCAACCCAAAGCTTAAAAGAGCAACATGTTGCCGTCTTGGCATTCCCATTTGGCAGTCACGATCTAACTATCCTAAGCCTAACGCGCAGGTTGGCTCGTGCAGCGCCAAATGTGCAGTTTTCTTTTCTAAGTACAGCAAAATCTAATGACTCTATGTTTTCGGCTTTTAAGCTTGATGTCCCTGAAAATATGAGAACCTATAATGTGGAGGACGGTGTACCGATTAATCATGTTTTCAGTGGAAACCCAGTGAAGAGATTGGAGCTCTTCCTTAAGGCGACTCCTGGAAACTTTATGAAGGGCTTAGATGTTGCAGTGTTGGAAACTGGTAGGAAAGTTAGCTGCCTAGTCACGGATGTCTTCTTGACGTTTGCTGCGGATATGGCTAAGGGTATGCAAGCTTCTTGGGTCCCTCTTTGTGTTGCGGTCCCATACAATCTGTCAGCCCATGTATACACTGATCTCATTCGCAGGCTTTACAATCATGATGGTGGTGAAGCGAATGGTGCAAATTTCCGGCACCAAAATCTGGATGCTATTCCAGGGTTATCTGCAATGTACGTTACAGATTTATCTGATGAAATATTGCCTAGAGATTCGAAAGAAACGTTATTTTCTTGCATGCTGAGTAGAATTGGATATGTTTTGCCTCAAGCTACCGCTATTGTCATGAATTTTTGCCAAGAACTTTACACTGCCCCACTCCTAGATGATCTCAAGTCCATGTTCCCAAATTTGCTCAACGTTGGTTTCCTAACGCAAGAACTACCGCCGCCACCATTGCCTCCATCAGATTCAGATTCGACAGGGTGTTTGTCATGGCTAGACAAGAAAAAATCCAAGTCTGTCGTGTATATTGGCTTTGGAACTGTGGCAACCCCATCAGGTGATGAGTTAGTAGCATTGGCAGAGGCACTTGAAGAAAGTCACATTCCATTTCTTTGGTCTCTTAACGACAATTGTAAGTCCCGTTTACCGACTGGATTTCTTCAAAGGACAAGCATGTATGGGAAAATCGTTTCGTGGGCACCCCAAACTCAGGTCTTAGGACATGCTTCAACAGGCGTGTTTGTGACACATTGTGGAGCAAATTCTGTGTTTGAAAGCGTTGCAAATGAAGTGCCAATGATCTGCAGACCAATGTTTGGGGATCATTGGATGAACGGACGTATGGTGGAGGAAGTATGGGGAATTGGTGTCAGAGTTGAGGGGCTTGTCTTCACAAAGAGTGGAGTCCTCAAGAGCTTGGAACTCATTTTGGGACATGAACAAGGGAGGAAAATGAGAGAAAGGATTAGAAGCCTTAGAGAGCTTGTCTTGAAAGCCGCACGACCTAGTGGAAGTGCTTCGCAAGACTTCAAAACTTTAGTTGAAACAATCTTAAATTCTTAATGCTGTAATCTCACACTACTGTATTACTATTAAATTTATTTTATTAAAATACTCACCAAGTCTTTGTATTCATGCATTTTATTATATTTAATTTTTGTATTCAAAATCGAAATAATTTTGTATTTTAATTTTGAGAATTGTTTCAAGTTAATCCCTCTTACTAACAACATTTAATTTTACCGTTAAAAAGATGATGTCAACTTTCACACGATAACATGGCATACCACATGGCACTAATTTAATGATGTGGCATTGTTACATAGCATTAATATGATGACGTGACGATATTGACATGGTATTAGGATACTAACGTGTTAGTGTCATGTGACAGATAAAATTTTTTTTTTTTAAAAAAAATTATATCAAGTTATTGGAATTAAATTGAAAAAAAATTATAATATAGGGACTAAATTAAATAAAATTGAAATGTTAAAAGATTAAATTGAAAAAAAATTTAAAAAATATAAATCTTTAAGTAAATGGTAGATATATTTATTAATAAATTTAATATTTAAGTATAAAATATTTATGATGTTAAAAAATATAAATAAATATTTGATTATTTGATTATAGAATATGTACATTAATGTATTTTTTTATAAAAATTAAGTTTGAATTCTCTTTCTATAAAAAAAATTTTGAAAAAAAATTTATACCTAAAGTCAAATTTAAATGAATAACTTATATTATGTTGATGAAGAAGGGAGATATGAGTTAATGATGATTATAAAAATAATTTTTAATTTTGACTTGTTTAATTTAAACATGACAAAACTCTTATTATAACCATAAAATTTGAGTTACTTCACCCTTTTGTTTAATATTTCACGTTATGTTCTTTAAGTTGAAATTTCTTCAATTAAAAACTACATTTATGGTTGATGGACTTAAATATAATTGTAAATATTTAAATTATTTTATTTTGTATTTACAAATTTTTTGTAAATCTAAATTCATAATATAAATTTAAATTTAGCAGAATTTGATTGTGATATTTGAATTTAAATAAAATCATTTTATAAAAAAATTTGAGTAAATTTAAATAATGGGTAAATTGGGTAAATGTTAAATAATTCCAAGAGAATAGATATTTGTAAATTGTGAAAGTTATAACTGAATTAATTTGTTTTGCTTATTTGAGTTTAGCTTAAGCTAAAAAACTAAGTCAAATAAATTTCAAATTTTTATTCTATTATAAATAGAAAAAAAAATTATTCAGTCTTTTTATATTGTTTTATTCCAACATAATATAAGTTATTTATCTAAATTTAACTTTAGGTTTAAATTTTTTTATAGAAAGAGAATTTAAACTTAATTTTTGCAGAGAAAATAAATCAATGTACATAATTTAAAATCAAATAATTAAGTATGAAAATATTTATATATATATATATTTTTTAGTAACATAAATCTTTCGTACTTATAAATTTGACTTATTAATAAGTATATTTATTATCTATTTAAATATTTATATTTTTTAAATATATTTTTTTAAATTTAGTCCATATATTATATATTTTTATTCAATTTAGTCTTTACGACATAAAACATACAAAATTTTTATCTGTCACATGGCATTGCCACATTATCAAATTGGTGTCATGTAATATGTCACGTTATTATGTTAATGACACATCATTAAAATATACCGTGTTAGTGTTGATATAATCTTTTTAACAATAAAATTAGATGTCGTTAATGAGAGAGATTAAATTAAACTAATTTTTAAAATAAAAAAAATATATTACTTCGATTTTAAGTATAGAGATTAAATTAAATAAAATATATGAGTAAAGAGATTTTGTAAGTATTTTGATCAAATTTATTTTTATATTAGATTAAAATTACTAAAATGACATTAGAATATTTAACTTATTAATAGTTACATAATTTCTCTTTTTAAAAAGCAAATTTGAATCCTCTCCTTCAAATAAAAAAAAACAATAGTATGAATTTATATTTAGCATATATAAGTACCGGATTATTTTACAAGAAATACGCTTCCACTATTAAGAGTTGAAACGGAAAGCGAGAAGATACCATAGGGCAAATCTGCCCGTTCTTAGGGAACTTTTGAACATACCGACCAAAATGTTTTTTATTCGTACGAGGAAATCTATAGCGTACCTCAGCGCGTATCTGGGTTCTGTACTCGCTGACGTTCAAACAAACACGGAACCGTGGGTACCACGCGTGACGATTACTCGCCGCGTTAGGCGACTATGACAGTTTTTATAATTTCCAGCGCCATAAAGTCGTTCAAGTGGACTAGTAGATTGACTTTTCATTGGAACTCCGTTCCGCTTTTATTTGCATCCTCTATCCCAGCCTTTGCTTAGGGCAGGAGGTTTCCTCAGGTTCACCTCCACTAATTTGTGCCAGTTTCAGAAGATAACTGAAAGAGGTTGAATTTCGAGATGGGTTGCTTGGCTTTTGTCAAGTTTGCATTGATACGCTTTGATGCTCTTGCATGGTATTTTTTAATTTTTTTTTTTCCTTTTTTAACATGCAAAAAGATTTTGTCTTTTCTTTTTATTTTGCATTTTATTGCTCTTAGGAAGTTGATCAGTTCTAGATGTTTTATTTTTAAGTACATTATTATTATTATTATTATTGTTTTGATGAACATTTTTCATTTATGTGGTGATCATGGTGTCTTTTTTCTCATATATTTTCTGTTGTTGGCAGGCCTCTTTTTGCTTTGGGTTATCCTCTGTAAGTCTCTCTTATCATATTTTATAAAAATATTTAGGAATTTGCTTTTTGTTTTTCTACTTTCATTCCTGTAACTTTACTCTTTTATCATTTCATATTGGTGATATTATAGCTTAATGATCATTTATACAACATAACTGGGGGGTTTCATTGTGAGATGGATGATGATGTTTCTTTGTTCTTAACAGAAGAGCTTCCATTCAGGCAATTGAGGCTGATTCGAGCTCTGACTGCAAGAAATTGGTTACCTACTGGGTTATCTTTTCATTGATTTCCCTATTTGAGCATGCTTTCATGGGGCTGCTTCAATGGTAATCTCGCTACTCAGCAATGCTTATAAGTCTGTTTCGTGTTCCTAAAATGTTTCCTTAGCACACAGAAAAGAAAAAAGAAATCAAGGAAAAATGTTGAAAGTAACTTTTGGGATACATTTAATGGACTTATTTTCTATCCCCATTCTCTACATGCCAATTGCCAGGCTACCATTCTGGCCATACATGAAGCTAACCCTCGTCGGCTGGTTGATGATACCTCGCTTTGATGGTGCTTTATATGTCTATGACAACTTTGTTCACCCATGTGTCTATGTGGACATGCAAACTATCATTAACTGGTTCAAGAAGCAGCAGGAGTTCTTTCTGAACGACAATTTTCTTGCTGAGGCAGATAAATATGTGAAGGCAAATGGACCCGAAGCTTTGGAGAAACTTATTGCTACCGAGGTATGCTATATATGATATAGGATACGATTAGATATTTTGGCTTGTCACTGATGGGGTTTATTCTTTGTAAATGGATGTTTCGTTTTCTCAATCAACTAATTGGAATTTATATCAGTTTCTCTGAGGAAGCTGACAAAATACCGGCATTCTCAGGGCATGCTTGCTTCTTATCAAAAGGCAATGAGCAGTGATTGGAATTGCATGATGGTCTTTACAAATTTTTCTAGATAAAACAACATAAATATCTAATGACTATGGAAGAAGAGGTTGTTATAGTGTAAAATTACAAGTTTATAAATCTTCCTAAGATCTAATCCTTCTGCTTCGCAATGTAGTCAAAGGGCAGAGAGCCTAGCAAGCTGCAGAGAGAAATAAAACCTGCACAAGTAACAGAGGAAAAGGAAACTGCTGCAGTGGACCTGGTAAAGTTTTATTCTGATTTTCGGTTTGAGTTAAATCATGATGTACAACTTTTCTGAAGGGAAAGCAAAATTTTTGATAACATGAAAATAGGAATGTGTATGACTTCTCATTTCCTTTTTGAAACTTGAGTATGAGTTTTATGCCGCTCCTAATAGATCATAAAGGATAAAATAATAATCGTTATCTTTGATTGCTAATTCAACAGTTTTTTCAGATTCCTGAAACAGAGCCCAGCGCTGCTCAGACACAGTTCAAGATGTCGGCAGCTGCCCGTTCGGAGATAAAGGAAGCAACATGTTGGGATCTTCCTGAGATACCTTCAGATAAGCAAGTTCAGAAGGAGTGGACCTGTGCCATGTGTCAAGTAACAACCTCCTGTGAGAAAAACTTGAACATGCATCTCCAAGGAAGACGACACAGGGCTGCTTGTGAGGAGCTAATGAAGGCAAAGAACCAGCCTTCCAAAGGCAAGGTTGCTCCTGCTTCAGCGGTTAAGGACTCCAAAAAGGAACCTGAGAAACTTGCTTCCAGCAGTAGTACTCAGGCCAGCCAAAAGATGCAGCAACCTTCCAACGGCCAAGTCTCTGCTGCTTCAGTGGCTAAGAACTCTGATCTTCCCAAAAATGAACCTGAGAAATGTGCAACCAGCAATAGTACACCCACATGCAGCAAAGCCGTGAATCCTAAAACAGGGATAAGCAATGGAAGCAAACCTGATCTGCCCAAAGAGGAACCAAAGAACTCGTTACCAAAAAATAAGGCAGGAAATCAACAAAAATCAAGAGAAAAGGTACAAGGCCAGCAACAGAGTGGGAAGAAACATGCTGAGATTAATAATCCTCAATTTCGGTGCACCATCTGTAACGTAACCTGCAGTCGTTCAGAGGACTTGAACTGTCACCTCTGGGGAAGGAAGCACTTGGCCCGGATTCAAGAACTGAATAGACTTGGACAAAGCGAGCTTGCTTGAGTTGGATAGTTTCTGCAATTGATGCTGAAATCTTCGCAGATGTAAAGGTTGAGAAAACTAAGAAAAATGAACATGATTTATCTATCTAAGGAGTTTTTCTTCATCCCAGGGGGTTCTTAGTTTTTCAGCATGTAATGGGGAAAATTATCATATCTAAAGGATCACTTGCGTTATATATTCTTACATTTCCATATGATTTGATGTTCTTCAGCAATTTTACTGAAGCAGCAAGGAGCAAAGGTCAGAGAAAGACCAGAATTACTGGGTCAAGAAAGTTTTGAAGGTTAGCTTGATAAGGTATAGTTTCAAGTTTTCTTGTCACCCATATCATCCTTCTGCCATCTAATTGATCCGATTCTTCACATTTTGCGAATAATTAATTAATCATGCTAATAACATAATAAACAAATTAGTCTCAAGACATTAAATCGTCCACGATGTTAGACCATGAAGTATAAATCTCCATTGTTCAATGTGAAAGACTGCTGCTGTTTGCAACAATATGCAGGGTTGCAAAATGATGTCTCCTATGAAAAAGAGATGCATCTTTCAGGTAAGTTGGAAATGGAAGAAAGTAAAGCATAAAGGATGAGCAGTTTGAATCTGACGCTTCAGTTTCATACTGTGGCACCATACTTTGCCACACAGCTACAATGCTATGAAGCAAGCCATTTCTTATGGAGTGATTCGGTGCCCAGCTAGCGCTGAGACTTCCAGTGGAACATCCATGGTGAACCAACTAAACCACGCTTGGGAGTGTCAAGCACCATTGAGTTTTCCAACAGAGTAGGCCTCACTTCTCAGCAAAATACTATTGCTTAGTAGAAAGTTCTAAACTTTTCAACTTCAACACGAAGAAAATCGTATGTAAATGATCTTTTTTTCCACCTAAAATTAAAAACATTTTTCTAATTTGTTTCTGCCTTTTTCCCGTCTTATTTACTTGACAATTGGTAGGGAACCAGTTAAAAGATACAAAGTAGGAAAGACCTTGACATTAGTTTATGGCAGAGTACATACTACTGCTGAAAGAACAACATTGTCACATTGAATTACAACTTCTGTGATGTTGGCATTGCTAAGGAAACTCCACTGCTGCTTGGTAAATCCTTCCATTGTTGTGTCACTGTTTTGATCTGGGTGTAAAAATTAACTCCAGCCTTGCCTGCAATTGAGGAAAAGCTTCCAACTCAGAAAGTCATATATGAAAATGGGGGATATTGGTGGATGGCAAGATGAAGAACCATGTTAAGTGATAATGCATATTACCGTAAAAATTAAGATCGCCTGCAAAAGATGCCTTAGAGCCAGTAAATGAGAAAAACGGCAAGGGAACTGGTATGGGAACATTGATGCCAACCTATGCAAGCAAAACATGTTACTGATAAAAAAATCACCTAGCAGTAATCGTGTCCAACGTACTTATAAAGGTTTTGCAATTGCAGCTCTGAGCAATTCTCAATATATCCTACTATAATTCATCCACAGTTTTACCTGCCCAGCCTCAATCTCTGTCTGGAATTTCCTCGCAGCCGCACCAGATGTAGTGAATATAGAAGCACCATTGCCATACCTGATACAGCGAGCAACTCACACGTAAAACAAACATAAATATATAACTTAGGTGGAGCAAAAGAGAGAGAGGCTGGAATTGAGGATATACTTGTTTCGATTAACAATGTTTATAGCCTCTTCCAAGCTGTCAGCCTGAATGTTTAGCGTGAAAGAAGAGCAGTTAAAAGTTCGCAATTCTAACCAATAAGAAATTTGATTAGTTTAGAAACAGGAAGGCAAGTAACTCACCTTCATGCAAATGAGAACTGGGCCAAAGATTTCCTCCTGCAGAGCCCAAAATAGAGTAGTGAGGTATTTTCTATCAAGGTTCAAGAGTCACTTCATCTACTAGATCCTAGTATTTTCCAGATTACAGTCTAAAATAATGTATCACAAGTCATAAACAAAAACTACTACCTTATAGCACTCCATGTCAGCTGTGACACCAGATAAAATTGTGGGACCAATAAAATTGCCTTGCTCATATCCTGGAACCTATTTTGTCACGCATAAATAGTTAATATCAGTTTTCTGTTGAAAAGTTTGAAAATCTAGTTGGTAACAGGAAAACAAGGACCCAATCAAGGACCATACTAATCCACTTCAGAGAGCTATCATCAAACCAACCAGAAAAGAAGATGGAGGAGGGGGGTTACAGAGGAGGAGGGAGCTTAGGTAGACCAACAAAATCATTTGGATTGTAGTAATAATTCATTCCTTCCGGATCATATTATATGCTGCAAAATTTACTTCAATCTCAACCGCCAATATGCCCAAGACAAATAGATTTTTAAGTGGTTCCAAACTTTCCAACGATTTTATGCTCTTTCACTATATGATGCAATAAAACAATCCAATTAATGAATATGGTAGAACATTAAAATATAGTAAATACCACTATATTTCGCCCATCAAGCAGTAGTTTGGCACCACTCTCAACCCCAGATTGAATTAATCTGCATATTCGTTCCTTAGCCTGTGAATTCAAAAGAATTCAAATTAAAAATAAAGACATCGAGGATCCAAACAGATGGGATGAATTAATCAGAAGCATTAAAAGGGGCATCATTAGTTATAGAATATGAGGTAGTTAGCCTCCATCCCCCAAGGTGGGTCCATTTGGCTGAGGCTACCACCTTTTTGCTTGGAGGCCTAGCTCCAAGTCCCATTACACAGCCCTGCAATTGACCTGACACCTTCATAAGGGTAGGCCTAGGATAAATAATAGATTGTACCCAGTCCTCCCAGAGAATGGATCAATGGGCAGGCATTTCAAATTTTCAAGAAAAGAAACTAAGAATTGTTTTTACTATCTTTATCATGAGCATTGGTAGCATGCTAGCAGTGGTATGGACAAGGTGGAAGATTATTTTAAATATGTATACCTGTTTGCTAATTACTGGACCAAGGTCTGCCTCAGGGTCTGTTCCAGCATTCACTTTAAGTGCTTTAGCACGTTCTATAAGTTCTTTCTCCCTGGAAAAGGTCAAAACTGATCCCTCTTAATCATAGGTTCACAAGATATCAATTAGACAGAGGAGGAAAAACACAATACCATGATTCTGAGTCACCAACAAAGACTATTGTACTAAGTGCCATGCACCTTTGTCCAGCTGCACCAAAACCAGCACCAACTAGAGCATTTAAAGTAGCATCTTTGTTTGCGTCAGGCATTACAATGCCATGATTTTTGGCCCCCATGTTGGACTGAGCAGAATAGTTAATCAGGTAGAAACTTTAGTTTACTTCAGAAGTCATAGAAGTTGTTAGGCATCCAACTTAAAAGAAATTGGCAAAAGGTGGAGAGAACCAACCTAAAATAAAAGGACATAGCAAACTTTAAACTTGAAGATGTGAGATAGAACCACTTAACAGAAGAGACCTTACAACTAACAGATAAATTGCATATCGATTACCAAAAATGTAAATTAACTGCACTAACCTGAACACGTTTTCCTTTAGCAGAAGCTCTTCCATATATGTGCATGCCAGCCTTTGAAAATATAAATAAGAGCATCAAGTTAGAATATAGCCAAAGATATTGGACCTCTTTGCAAAACATCTATGAACCTTTAATGGAACACAATAAGAAGTTTAGGACAGAAACTATATTTCATAGCCAGTCATATCACAACAGAAATAGTTTTCCTACAAAGCACAAACATAAAAATTAGGCAGAGGCAGATGTATGGTGCTGAACAAAATAAAAACCTCAAAAGAACAAAAACTAGGGAGATCAGTAGAGAGAGAGAGATTGACAGGCTGTAACTCCCAATATTATAAGGTCCTTTCTTAGAAAAAACGAAAACAATAATAAAGGACGAGAGGCTGAACCCCAAGACTACTTAATTGAAGACATCCAAAAATGGTCAAGGAGAGAAGCCAAGAAATGTAAACAGATAAAACGAAAAAAAAATAAGGGTTTTCAAATTATGTACTGCATTGGCCAAAGAAACTTTGGTCTTTGACAAAGTTGTGGATTACCAATTTAAAGATTTATATAATCAGGTTAATACCACTGATATTAGCAGCAAAAACCAAGATAATTATCAGGTAAACTATATTCCCAACTGATTATGAAAGCTGAGAAGAAAGAACACATAAATAGCCATCTATGTGCTTTGGAAACAAGAGGCGTACTCACAGTATTTGAACCAACAAATGATACAGCTCTGATATCATCATCATCGCAAATAGCATTAACAATGTCCTGCCACAACAACATATCAGGATATATTTAATAGTATTAATTCACTGACACTGCAAATAGATGTATTTATTAGAAAAGGTGAAAGAAGACAGTGGAACTCATAGAATCATGTTGCTGAAGAACATACATTGGTGCCATGAACAATATTTAGGACACCATGAGGCAAACCAGCTTCCATTGCTAATTCAGCCAGCATTATAGATGCCCCTGGAAAAGTATAAAAATAAAATTTTAAAAAAAAGTGATAGATAGGGAAAACAAGAAGAGGTCATGTAAGAACAAGGGAATGAAAACCAAGTTGTCTTTTCCATGCTCAATGAAAAATAAGGTACTAAACAATAGTAATTATGAGGAAAACTCAACCTACAATGAGGAAAACAATGCTCCAAAAACTAACACATCAAGGCACAATGAGGAAAACAATGCTCCCAGATTCTACATCATAACATTTAGAAGGTTGCACTCACCAGGATCCTTTTCCGATGGCTTTAAAATAAAGGTATTACCACATGTAACTGCAACAGGGAACATCTGCAGTAAATCATAAAAATAGGTAACTTTTGCTCTTGGAGGCTTAAAAAATTGGGTTTTACTACCAAAACTTGGTAGAAACAACAAAAACTATAGTTAACTGACTATAGAATCAATATTAACAAATCTAAAACCCAAACTGTATGAGTTCCTGAAATTAGAAATTTAGTTAGATTGCACTGCTGATTATGAGCAATTTGAAGTTCATAAGCCTGCAATTTGATAAGGGGACAAACCACATTAAGAAACAAATACAAGTTAATCTAGCAAATTTACCTTAACCCTCAAGCCCTTGCAACAATTAGCAGAGGATGCTAGTGATATGCAAGCATCCCAATACACAATTAGGACACTGTGAAAGGGCTAAAAGGAAGACTTACCCATAAAGGAATCATTGCTGGAAAGTTGAAGGGACAAATCCCTGCACAAACGCCAAGTGGCTCTCTAACACTGTACGTATCAATTCCACTAGATACATTGGGGACATACTCGCCCATTTGCAGAGTTGCCATTCCACAAGAATGTTCCACCACCTCTATATTAAAAAGCCCAGAAATAAAAATGAAAAAGGAAAAATATATTAATCTTTATAATTGAGAAGGTTGAGATTTTTGCAATCAACTCATATTTAATATATTGAAGAATATAGACACCAACCAAGCCCCCGGAAGACATCTCCACGAGCATCCGTCAATGTCTTGCCCTGTTCAGTTGTAATATTCTTTGCAAGTTTATCCTTAAGAAATCAAAGATTAAATAAAATCATTAGCTAAACGCCTCAGTTTAAAAATTTACTATACAAATAAAAACCTGAATTAATCCCACGCTTACCATGTCCCTCCGAATAAGCTCTTGGAGTTTGAACATGATACGCTGACGAGTTGTAACTGGGGTATTGCGCCATGATGGGAAAGCTTGCTTTGCTGCAGCCACTGCAGCTTTAAACTCTTCATTTGTAGTTAAAGGAACTTGTGAAACAACTTCTTGTGTTGCCTTTTTATTCAAAATAACAAATATTTCCAATTAATCCCATAAACATTCAGATTTGAATACACACACACACATATGAAGATGATAAGACACTCACAGGGTTTAAAACGTCAATAGTTGCTGTAGATTTTGAATCAACAAAAGCACCTCCAATAAGATTAGGAACCCTCTGTACAAATACAATCAATCAATAAAAGTGAGAAGAATAAAAAGTCAGTTTTTAGATTCAATAAATACCAACCCAAAAGTCTTCTTTTAGTTGCATCAAAATGATTAATTTTGCTCTTTTTTTTCTTTTAAGTTCATGAGGATATGCATAAAATTGCATAAAACGACAAGCAAAGACACCTTACCGGAGGATTACGGTGATTGAAAGAGGGTTCAGTCGCAGTAGAGAAACGAGAGGTCGCAGAAGCCAAAACCTCAGGCCTTAAAGCCCTTAAGTTCTTCACTGCAACAGAGAAACCGCGAAAGAATCAAAACCAAACAAGGTAATGAAAACCCATTTTTTTAAAATAGGTTTTGTTTTAACTTTCTGTTTACCTCTTTGAAGGGAGAATCGCATCAACATTTTCTTTTCCTTCGTGAGATGAGTTCACTGAATTTGATGATGGCGTCCTTCCGGAGCAGCCCGCAGTAATTGTATAAAGTCAATACACTCTGACAAAAGTTGATATCATCCTTTGGAATTCGGGCATGTTAAGATTGCCACGATATGAAAGCAATAATTTCTTGATTTGTTTGGTTGCTTGCTTCAGTATCAGATCAGTTCAAGGCAGCCAAATAAATTTAAAAAGGACAACGCTCATTCTAATATTTAAAGCAAATATTGACAAAATTAATTAAAAAAAAAACAAAACGTGATATTTTGGTAAGAGGATAATAATCGATAACATTTATTTACTAATATTTTAGTAAGAAACGTATGAGAAGGAATCTTGTTTGTTTCATTGTTTATGATAAATGATAAAGTTAAAATAATGAAATTACCAACACAGACTGACACGTCGCCTACGTACTTGTCATAATCAAAACATGTGCGCCAACACATCATTCACCTTATCTTTCATCCTTTTTTTCTGATTTTTTTAAATATTTTTAAAAAATTAATTACCTAACCACCGTTATGAAATATAAATTAAAAAAATAATTATTAAAAAAATTAAAAAGAGTAACAACATTTTATTTAAGTGTGTTTACAAATAAAGTGAATGACTAATTTATTAGTTAATAATTATTTCTTTAAATGTTCATTGTATTAAAAATATGCCTAGTTAAACTTTATAAAAAAAATTTCATAAAAAAACTCAATAAAAAAATATATATATATACTTCTTTTCAATAATATACTTTTAAAATACTACATCACTAAAAATTTTATAAAAAAAAATCAAATGGCAAAAATATGGATGATCGAAAAAATTATATAATGAGAAGGAATCTTGTTTGTTTCATTGTTTATAATAAATGATAAAGGTAGAATAATGAAATTGTCAACGCAGACTGGCGCGTCGCCTACTTACTTGCCATAATCAAATCATGTGCGCTAACACGTCATTCACCTAATCTTTCATCCTTTTTTTCCGATTTTTTAAATTTTTATAAAAATTAATTATCTAACAATTGTTATGAAATATAAATTAAAAAAAATAATTATTAAAAAATATTTAAAAATAGTAACAACGTCCTATTTGAGAAAGTATGTTTACAAATGAAGTGAATGATCTATTTCTTGGTTAATAATCATTTTCTTAAATGTTTATTGTATTAAAAATATGTTTAGTTAAAATTTTATTAGAAAAAAACTTATAAAAAATTTTAATAAAAAAAGAAAAAGTATATAATTTTTTTCAAAAATATAATTTTAAAATACTACCTCATTAAAAACTTTATAAAAAAAATTTAGTAAGAAAAATTTGGATGAACGAAAAGAGTATAGTACGTATTTTACTTTTGCTTATAACTACATTATGTAAGATATTTAAAATGACACATTTTAATATTTTGTATCAACTTTTCAAATATTGCAACAGAAAAAGCTTTGTTGAATAAATCTGCTACATTGTCACCTAAACGAATTTGTTAAATACTAATATCATGTTTTTCTTAGACATCATGAGTGAAGAAGATTTTAACAAAATATATTTTGTTTTATAACTTTTAATGTATCATTCCCTTAACTATACTATGCAAGCAATATTATCTTTATATAATATTATTGAAATTTTTTTCTTGAATGACAATCTACACGTTTCTCGAATATGTTGAGTTATATATCTTAATCAGACACATTTACGACTTCTCTAATGAATTGTTAAAATTTTTGCATGATTAAAAGAAGTAGCAACTATAATTTGTTTTAAAGAACATCATGAAATGATCGTACCTTTATACGTGAATAAATAACTTGTCTAAGATCGCACTTTGTGTAGATCAGATAAATATCCTGTATCTGCATAACTAATTAAATTTGATTTTGATACATTTGAGTAATACACACCCTTATCCATTATTCCTTAAAGATATCGAAGTAAATGTTTATTTTCATTCCAATGTCATTGAGTTGAAGAAGAATCATATTTTATTAATAAATTTATAACAAATGATATGTCAGATCGTATATTGCTAGCAAGATAAATTAGTGTTCCGATTGCATTAAGATGTAGTACTTTAAGATTAAAAAGTTTTTTATTATCCTTACGAGGTCAAAAAATGTCATTTTTCATATATAGTAACTTAACAATCATTGATAAACTCAATAGATTTGCTTTGTCAATATAGAATCATTTTAGCACTTTTGCTATATAATTTGATTGATGGATAAAAATTTTATTTGTCAAGTATTCAATCTGAAGACTCAAACAAAACTTCATTTTTCAAAATCTTTTATCTCAAATTCTCTTTTTAAATAATCTCTGACTTTTTATAAACATCAATTTTATTCTTTAAGTAATTTTGTTTTAGAATTCTTCAACAGTTCTAACAATGTTTAGGTTATTAATATAAACAACAATTATCACAAATTAAGATCCAAATTTTTTTATAAAAATATTTGGGCATATAGGATTATTTTTATAATTTTCTTTTAACAAATATTCACTATAACGATTATACCACATATATCTAAATTGTTTTAATTTATATACATATTTATTTAATTTGATCGAATAAATTTTTTAAAAATTGTGTACTTTTGGCAACTTAAATCTTTTAAAAATTTTCATATAAATATTGATATCAAGTAAGTCATATAAATAGGCTCTAACTACATTCATTAAAGGCATTTCAATCTTCTTATATATTACTAGATTAATTAAATATAGAAATGTAATAGCATCCATCATAAGAGAATATGTTTTTTCATAATTAATATTGGGTGTTTAGGTAAAATATTGTGCGACAAGCCATGTTTTATATATAACAATATTATTTTTTTCATTTCATTTTCATCCAAATACTCATTTAGATCTCATTGGCATTACAACATTTGTTGTATGTACTATATAAGTCTAAAAATTTCACATTTTACAAGTGAAGTGAATTCCACTTTGATTATATCTTTCCACATTAACTAATCATTTCTATATTTATAATTTTCAATAGATGTAGGTTTAAGATCTTCATTCGTTTTTTTTTTAATATTAAGCAATTTATTATGTGTAAAAATATCGTTGACATTTATTTTATTCTGTTTCATTTTTTATCATCATGACTTAATTTATTAAAATATCTTCATTTTCAATAATTTAAAATACCTGTATTTGTTTTGAAATTTTAGCAATTATGTCAAAAACCTCTTCCAAAGTTTCTATTCCCTCTTTCTAACCATCTTGTATATTTGTTCATTTTCTTTTTCAAAGAGTTTATCTTTAGAATCGATTGATTTTTCATACTTTTGGCATGTCTTGTTTTACAGGGACATCAATTCTAATATGAGTAATTGCTATTAGTATATGAGATTTAATTATTCTTTTTAGGTCAATAATACGTATAACAACTGATTAATTATATTTTACAAATGAATTATCTTTTGAATTTCAAATTCACATTAATTTGTGTGAGGATCAAAACTAAATAATAATAATGCATTCAAAAAAATTTATTTTTCTAGTTGCTTATTTTTCCCCCTAATGTTAAAATATCTATTTCATTAAAATGATAATCAACAAATTTATCGTGAATAAATATTTTGTTAATGGTTCTAGATGTTTAATTTTAGATGGATATTTGCATCCAACATATGTTCTTCATCTCTTTTGAAGATTCATTTTTGTGTATTGTAGTGAAGCAATTGAGACATGTAGTGCATATCTAAAAATTTTAGATAGTAAATATTTGATTCCTGATCATAAACTAATTATATAAAGGAGAATTTATGATAACTCATTAGTGTGATGCGTACAATTACTGCTACATGCAAAATGGCATGCCTTCAAGCAAAAATGGAAAGTTTAGTTTTTATAAACAATGGCTTTGTAATTAGTTGAAAGTGTTTAATAAACAATTCTACTGGACCATTTTGTATATGAACATAAGCAATAAGTTATTCAATAGTTATTTCAAGTAATATACAATATTCACTAAAGGCTTGAGATGTAAATTCACCAGTATTGTCAAGATAAATAGTTTTGATTGTCTAATTAGGAAAATGTGCTCACAAATGAATGATTTAGACAAATAATCTTGTAAATGACAAATTGCAAGGTAATAATAAGGCCACATATGAGCATTTGATTGATGTATCGATTAAAATCATAAAACATCGAGATAATCCACATGGTGAATGTATGGGTCCACATATATCATCTTAAATATATTTAAAAAATGTAAGAGATCAGTCCCAAGTTTAGCTAATGATAGTTTTACAGTTAATTTGACTTGAGAGCAAACAACACCTGAGAATTCATCATATTGAAAAATTTTATAGTTTTTCAATGAATGATCACATGAATTTTTAATAATTTTTTATTTTATTATTGATTCGAGATGACCTAACTGATTAATGCTAAATAATTAAATCATTAGAAAAGCTTCTGATTTACTATAGCATAAATTTCTATCATTCTAATATTTGTGTAGTACAATCTAAATGAATATTCATATTTTTCTTCAATAAAATAAGATATATATATATATAGTAAGAAACTTACAAATTAATATAAGACAACATTAGATATATAATTTACAATTAAAACACATAATAAAAACGTATCATTTAAATATAATGAGAATATATAAAACATCTTTATGATAAAATTATATTAAAATATATTAACAAATTATTAAGAAATTTTATTCTCATATATTTTAATCACCAATCACATTGGACAAGAAAAACAACATTTAAATATATTATATTCACTTGACTACGATTAAAATAATCTTGAACAAAATTTATTTCAATATTTTTTTCTTTTAACTTCCAGCAATGTTTAATCAACGTTTTTCATGCTATATTAATAACAGATATTTTTTTATTCTTTTTATTTTATCCATTTGTCTCGTTTTCTTTTATCTTTTCACTACTCATCTACTTCTAATGCTTATCCACTTGTGATAGGTAAATGTATCTATCTACTTTTTGTAAATAAAAGTATTCATCTACTTTTTTATGAATAAAAGTGTCTATCCATTTCTTATAGTTAAAAGTATTCATCTATAATCTAGTTTTGATAAATAAAAATATTTCTTAACTTCGTAATTAATATAAACACCGTAAACCATAATTATTAAATCATGATTATGACTTCTTCCACGTCTATGACTATAAGTATTAAAATATTCACATTTTTTTTATAACTTCTTTCACATCTATGATCATAATTATTAAATTATATTGTATTCACTCTAAGAAATAAACAAAGTTTTTTTGACACTTGAAATGATGAAAATTAAATAATATCAAAATTTTAAAAATTAAAAAATCATGCTGATAACATGTTACAAAATATAATTTGAATGAACGACTATGAGAGAGTATTAAGAGGGAGTAATAATATGTTATTTGAGAGTGTTTACAAATGAAATTAGAGATCTACTTATAGACTAATAACTTCTTATCTAGATCAAATTTATAAAATAATAATACTTGAAAGATTTAATTTGGATAAATTAAATCTTAATCTAATTCAATTTAGTTTACATTTAAATTTAAATATATATAATCAAATATAAAAATTTACATCAAATTACTCTTATGGGTCAGACCTGCTGAGTATTTAAACTATCTCAATTGCTCGACTTAATCTTAACACTTCAATCGTAACATAATATATATTCACACATATTCATAACAACTTTTTAAGTAATAGACATGTCTCCTTAATCTTGACTTCACAAACTTTAGCAGACTATCTGTTTCATTGTTTATCAATAGATCAAAGAACATACAAGCTAATCAAATACTAGTAGAAACAAAACAATTCAATTAAATCAAACATTGCTTTTGGTTCATCTACTCAATGCTTATTTCCTTTTGACAAATTCAAGTTTGTACAGCCACTTATCTATTATTGATAATTAATATTAAAGCAAAATGGGGCAATTCAATTTCCATTTTATCATCTTCATGACAGCAGAAATCAATAAAAAATTAATAACAAAGAAAATGCAATTAAGCTAAGGGACAGGACTAGGAGTAATACAAATTGCGATCTTATTTCTTTATTAACACAACTAGGGATTATAAGGGGAAAAAGTTAAAATAATATGGTGTTAGTCTATTATGAACTCTACGAACTTGGCACTTGCAAAGTTGCTATATCACTGCCTTCTGGATCCTTCCATTGTTGAGTAACTGTTTTAATCTGGGTGTAGAACTGAATTCCTGCCTTGCCTGAAGTTCACATGATAACACACTAGTTTATAAACTTCGATAATTTATATCACCTGATCAATTCTAGTTGGGAAAGGCATATGAAATGTAATAAACTTCTGAAAGGGATCTACGCATATATACCATCAAAATTAAGATCACCAGCAATGTACGGCTTGGAGCTGATAAACGAAGAAAAGGGCAGTGGGACTGAGATTGGAACATTGACGCCAACCTGATTCAAAAACCCCATTAGAAAATCAACACATTTCCATATCAGGCAGCAAAATCATAGGGGCTGGGGCTGGGGCTGGGGCTGGGGCTAGTCAATTTCAGAAATGAATAAAACATTATGTTAAACTGAAATAGAATTTTCAAGCAAAAAATGGAATATCAGTTTCAACAATGGGCAAATGGGAACAATTGACAGGATCAACATAACAAACAAGCACAATTAAATAAATTAGGCCTTCTTCATGCTGTCAATGTATCAGAGGGAAACACTGCAAGGAGCTGCATTACCTGCCCGACATCAACCTCTGTTTGAAATTTCCTTGCCGCTATACCTGATGTAGTGAATATAGAAGCTCCATTGCCATATCTGCAAGAGTAAGATGTATAAGGCAAAATATTAAGCCGCAAGCGTTAGGAAGACAATGGAGTCCAGGGAAGTTGGAATTGGCATTACTTATTCCTGTTAACGATATCTATAGCCTCTTCTATGCTATCAGCCTGAGAAACAATATAATACACATGTTAGCATGTTTTTAAGAACACAACAAACTTCCAATTGGAGAATTAGACAAATAGAAAAAGTCCAAAAAGTAGCAAACCTCCATACACAGGAGAACTGGGCCAGAAATTTCATCCTGTATAAACCAAGAAATTGTGTCATTGAGTACTTTGATTGGTTCTAGAGTTTGAGGCTCTACTTCCATGAGAGCAACCATATCTTACAAAAGAACCATCTTTTGTGAGGAATGCAATATACCTTGTAACATTCCATGCTGACCTTGACATCAGATAAGATTGTGGGGCCAATGAAGTTCCCATGCTCATACCCAGGAACCTACACCCACTCAAAAGGTAACCATATGAATGAGGGTTGCTTGAACACTTTCTCAAACTTCAAAGTAAAACTGCATTTCAATATATGCTCCTCAAAACCAAAATCACCATAAACACACTATGTTGAGGGTGTGCCGTGTGGCATGTTTCTCAGTAGATTCCAGTGTGTTATTTACCGAGACAACTGACATTGGCAGTATCTGTGGCCATTCTTTTGTCGCATAATTTCACACACTTCAGAGGTAAAACATTCTAAGAAAAAATATGAGACTCCAGGATGGCAATTTTAATGAGTTAACATTTCATCCTCTGATGTTCAGTTTTTACAACTTGATTGTAACTTTGACCGGTTGTAGGTGCAAAGACATCCAACTTCAGCCATGGTGATGTCAAGAACTATTATTCAGAACAAATTTTGACACACGTGCAGACATGAGATGGAAGGGAGGAATGCCCTAATTTATTTTTTCCAATGGAATGGCCAGGGTCTTAAGCCAGGTGACTACATTGAACTGCAACTAAATGCTGCTTTCTTACGTTAAGTACTTGGGGAAAGGGGCAGGGGAGGGGGGTTAGTAGCAAAGAAGAAGGCTACCTTCCCTTGTGTACCAAGGCTTGATGGGTCTCCTAACAAAATGAAAAAATAAAACTTTGATGATCCCATTGACACCTTTCATAATATCCCTAATAGCCATAGTCCAAACTCCAAAACAAGCAGGCTATCTGTCTTTAGTTATTTGAACTCTGTGTCATGAATAACATCTTATAAATACAAGAAAGCACCAGAAAACTTCAACCAATAGGATCATTGATATCAAGGACAGAATATTTTCTTTTTCAATGAAAGCTACTGAGCCAAGAAAAAAATAAGTAATAATTAATTTAAGCAGATCATAAATTAATAGATAGAACTCATAATCAAATAAAGTACCACAATATTTCTCCCATCAACTACTAGTTTTGCACCACTTTCAACACTTGATTGGATCAATCTACATAGGAGTTCCTTTGCCTGCCAACCATTACAACTGTTAAAAGAATGTGATTTCATAATTGAGAAGGACGGGCAAAAAAACATGGGGTTTAACAAGCAAGCCTTACATGCATCCTAACAAAAAATTTGTAAATTGTATCACCTCAGACAGCATAAAATATACCAAGGAATTGACTTCCAATTCACCATCCCAATTTAGTGTAGATTATGAATAATTTAGTAGACTCTGAATCATCCTGTACCTGCTTGCTAATCAGTGGACCAAGGTCTGTATCAGGTTTTGTTCCAGGTTGTACCTTAAGTGCTTTGGCACGCTCCACCAGTTTATCTTCCCTAGCAAAAGTTCATGCAAACATCTGAAGTCAATCACACAAATCCAAGTAACATCAATTTAACAAGGAAGAAAGAACAACAAGGGAAGGGAGATAGGTTGACAGTTCTGAAAAAAATGAAAATGACATGTGAAAGGAACGTTTAAATGCTTCTTTTCTTGATAAATCTATAACTCTTGCCCAATGGAAAGCTCCTGCTATAGCTTTCAGCCAACCATGAAACCACATTAGCCTGAATGAGATTTAAACTTTAAACACAGGGGCCAATTAAGTAATTTCAGCATTTCCAATTACAGAACTTGAATCACTTACTCCAAGCATACTTTACTCAGGGCCGTCAGAAGTAGGATTCTTGGCTGTGGATACTAGAAAATACAACTCTGAATGGTATAGGCTATTTTCCCTTTTTATTAGAGAACAGCCTAAATTAGTTTTAGAATGAGGTCTCTTATGAAAATTAAAAGATCACGTCCACATTAATACTCAGTATAGAGCAGAATTAAGGACTGGGTCTTTTCAGATTAAAAGCAATAATTTACATATGAGGAAAAAGAAAAAACCCCGACATACATGACCATATATTCACTCATCAATAAAAACTGGTTATATGAGCAATGGCCTATGTGACAAATAAATGAAATAAACAGAAATATGAAAGATTGAAAACCTCCACTTGCTATGATTATGAGTTAACTTACAAATGTGAAAGAATATAAGGCCACTGATGATGCAATAATCAAATCCATAACAATCAGATAACATATTGGGAGATATATATTAAGAGCAACTACGAGATACAACTCAATGTGGCTCATTCCAGGGAAAGAATTAACTCAATCATAAATCAATAGCTGTATGAAAATGCTGCATAAGACCCATAAACTAAAATCAACAACAATATTTCAACAAAAACTGACTAAATGATACAAATATGAGCAAAAGAAAACAGTGTTACCATGGAGTCATGCCGCCAACAAAAACAACTGTACTGAGTGCCATGCACTTCTGTCCTGCCCCACCAAAGCCAGCTGTAACCAGAGAATTCAGCGTAGTCTCCATGCTTGCATCAGGCATTACAACTGCATGGTTTTTGGCTCCAATATTGCACTAAGGACAACAATCAACCAGCAAAATTTACATGGAACTCAAATTATTGCTAGTACAAGACAGCAACCAGAATTTTTATAGGATAAACAGCAGATTTGTACTGAGTAAAAAAAAAACACAACAGATATGTTTCCAAAACATACCTGAACACGTTTTCCTTTGGCTGAAGCTCTAGAATACACATAAGCACCCACCTTGTAAAAATTAAAAACATGCAAAAAGGTAACATTAGTAAAATATCCTCCGGTAAGTCCCATACTAATACAAAAAGCCAAACGCTCGAGATCAATAATTGTAAACAGAAACTAAGGTAGCAACAGACAAACAACAATGTTTGGTCCTGTCATTACAAGTTAAAAGTCATCTCGTCCTTTCAAAATATGAAAATTGAAGCATGACAAAGCAAAGATAATACCAGAACAGATTTTAATAACATGTTCACGTAAGAGATGTGAGAGAACAATGTTTCAGCAGAAATACTTCCATGATTTTAAACACAAGTTGAAGCATGACTGTTTGACCACTCTATATTGGTATAAAAGTTGCAGCTGTTTACTGTTTTCAGGTGTTTAACTGAGCAGGGCGAGCCGATAATGTGGTTTTTCTACCTTTTCTTTCAGTTATGCTTGTACTGCTGTACTTAGCCTGGTCTTTGATAGGATCCCTACCTTGTTGGGAAAATTAAATATCATTTCACAAAAGCTATGCATGGGTAAATGTGGAGAAAAGCTGTTAGCTTCCCTAGACAAAGCAACTCATTCACATTAGTTGCAACAACTGAAGCATTTCAATCTCCTTCCCAACAAATTCAAAGTCAATGAACCAGGGTTGGTTCCAATTTTGATCGCATCATTTCCAAATATATCTTGGCAGTTTGATTTCCACATTAAATATGGCTGGATTGAGCCTATCACTTTTTCCGTGCTCGCCAACTCTATAAAATAAAACCTGAAAATTTCCATTGTTCTAAACATTAAAACCATTCTTTCATGATCTAACACCCTTTTTTGTCCTTAGGTATTCCAACAAATTCAAAAGACTTCATGTTGCTACTGTTCAGACTGTCCAAAAGCAAAACTTATCTCAGCAAGCAGCCTCTTCAAATTAACACAATCTTTCAACCTACAAATGATACAGAGCTCTGTCTGCTTCACAAATTTACACGTATATCCTCAATCAATTACGTCTAACCTACCATGCACTGTAACAATAATGTCTTAAAAGTAAACAATGATCATAAACGTAAACAGAAAAAGGTAGACCAGCATACCGTGATTGTAAAAGCAACTCAGGACTGAGAAATAACTTACTGTATATGGGCCAACAAAAGATATAGCTTTGATGTCATCATCATCACACATATCATTAATGATTTCCTGTCCAAAACCACAGAAAAACATAACACGACCAGGAAAAAGGAAACAGAAATAAGATATATTGCATACAGTAATAATCAAAATACAAACTTGATTGTGGCAGTGATTAATATGATGGCAAATTTAACATCATAGACCCAAAAGAAAAACAGCTTCTTTTGCAATAATATTAAGCAGAAAAAATTGTAGGTAACAAAATAAGGTCACATGTTTATCCTCTGAATCATTTAATGGAAGGATACTGAGAATGGACAAGAACCAATGAACAACCGTTAAGTCCAAACTCCAAACTTACATTGGTGCCATGAACAATATTCAAAACACCATTAGGCAAACCAGCCTCCACTGCTAGCTCAGCAAGCATCACAGCAGCCCCTGAAAGACCACCAATAACATATCAGTTATACACTGCACATAACTGCCTTATGTAAGCACCAGGAGCCATCAAGTCAGAATTGTTTAACATACAGGCTTTATATTCTCATTTATAAATCTTTAACTAAAGATGTAGAATAGTCCAAATTGCTTGAGTTTAGATTGAGAATAGCTCATTTAAAGGCCCATAAAATTTACTCCTACACTCCAAATGCATTTCACAGCTCATAATGTTTTCAACACCTAAATATGAGGTGGCTGGAAAACCTTTTTCCAAGTTCATAGCAACAAGTCAATTCTTTTTTTTTTTTTTTAATATGGCCATATGTTAATGAGTCAACTAACCATTTAATGCATTCAAACATGCATAGAAGTTTTCTCAAAACAATCCACCATGTGTGAATCAAGACTTTTACCCATGCTTAAATCAAATCACTCCTGCTATATGTGTGACATGTATATCCATAAAAATACATGTTTAACAGCATTCCTTACTTGGCAAGCATGTTTCAGATGTCTGAGATATGATTTTCGTATTATTAGGAAGAAGTTAAAGTTACTACAATTTCATGGTGGTAAATGGCATGAAATAAGTATCACCTGGATCCTTCTCTGATGGCTTCAGTATAAAAGTATTGCCACAAGTAACTGCAATAGATAACATCTGCATGTAGAAAAATTCAGGGAAAAATGAGAGGATTATACCAAAACAAGTAGACTAAAATGTTTTGCATGTAAAACCAAGGGAGGCCAGTGTCCTACTGTTCTTGTAACAGACTAACAAAGCTAAAGAACAAAGCAGACAGCCAATTCTACCATCCAGGTATATCAAATTCTGATCTCAGTTTCACTCTTTTAACACAAGATCATAACTTCTTTTTTTTTGTTTTTTGACAAGCAACACGAGACCATAACTAATACATGTAATCCTATTACTAAGCACCATAATAAGTAAGAAAAGTGATATTAGATAGCCACACTGTGAACTTGGGCTATTAGCAAACTAAACTTACCCATAAGGGAATCATAGCTGGAAAGTCGAAGGGACAAATACCAGCACAAACACCAAGCGGCTCTCTAATGGTATAAGTATCGACCCCATTTGGTACGTTGGAAACAAATTCCCCAGTTTGCAAAGTGGCCAATCCACAAGCATGTTCAACCACCTCTACGAGGGAAAATGAAAGACTTTATAGAGCAAACCATTACCAAAAAGATGCACAGAAAACACTAAATGAGAAAGAAAAATATAAAATACCCAAAAAGAAAAAAAAGATGCTGACCTATTCCACTCAAGACATCACCATATGCATCCTTCAATGCCTTCCCATGTTCATTGGTAATGTTCATAGCAAGCTTATCCTAAGGCACCAGTAGTGATTATTCCCATCAATAAAAGATTTATATTAATCAAGAATAGAACAATAGGATTCTAGAGATTTACAATGTCTCTCTGAATGAGCTCTTGAAACTTGAACATTATACGCTGTCGGCTGGTAATGGGAGTGTTACGCCATGATGGAAAAGCCCGTTTAGCTGCAAATACCGCAGCTCTGAACTCCTCATTTGTAGTCATAGGAACTTGAGAAACCACTTCCTGTGTTGCCTATAAAATATTGTAATTTTATTATAAAAAGGAAAATTCAATCATCGACTGCTGACTTGATAGTCATGAGTAACCAAAACAGAAATTTTTAAGGTGATACTCACAGGGTTTATAACATCAATAGATGCAAATGACTGTGAATCAACAAATCTGCCCCCAATGAGATTGGGAACCCTCTGACATGTAGCACCAAGAGAATTTAATTCCAATGTAACTTCAGACAAAAACCCAACAAGGAGAGAGGGAGATAAAGAGAAAAGAGTGAGACAGCAAAGAATAGTTCACTTAAGCACTAAAAATCTCCCTCATCCCAAGTAGTTGGGCTACAACTTTGTGAGCTGATCATGTTGGATAACATCTAAAGCTTACCGGAGGGTTCCGTTGCCTCCAGGATGGTTCCATAACTGACAAATAATTGTTTCTTACAGCAGATTTCTGAGGTCTCAATGACTTGTAGTTTCTCACTAGAACACAAACATGAAATCACTCAGCATAACAAAATACTGTAAAGAAACTAGGAAAAGCAAACAAATCAGAGAGTGCCTGACAGTGATGCAAAAACAAACTACCTGACATATTTCCTTGCCGGAGCTTGGCTTTGACATTATAGACATGCTTTGGTGTCGATAAAAGATCAGGATTGCTCTGCCTTAGTCTCTTTAGTATTTGCCGAGGTTTTAATCCAGCCTCTGTCATTTCTTTAATTAACAAGACTTCTTTCTCTGAAAATCGACGAGCAGAAGGATGTTCTGCAAAGTCCTTCAAGGGCTCATGGTTGTGGGTTCCATTTTTAACAGTAAGTACCCACAAACCATCATCCTTTTTACCCACAACTTCAAAAGGACAATTTGTAAGCCGAGAACCAGTCTTTCTTCTGCGAATACATTCAACAGAGGACTCATCAACAGTTTTCCTCCTGTTACGATAGACACCTCCTCTGTCACAGCCAAGGACTACCACTTTTTCTCTCTTTGATTGCTTAATAGTTACCACGTACCCTTGTGATCCAGCAAATTCACCAACATGCTGGATAAGTTCTTCACGATCTACAAAGGTTCCAGGTGGAGGAGGAAGCATCTGTGTCTGTTCATTCAACTCTGTGCTACTTATATCCATCATAAGTCAATGAAAGAGATCACCTAGAATAAAGCATAATAAGTGTCAGACTTTGAAGATCCTCAACACAATCAATCAGCAGTTATTTATTTGATCATCCTCCTCTAGGACTTCACTCTCCATTGAGACAAAGTAGATTATAATACCTACATTCTCCAAGCTGTAAAAACAAAACTCAATTAGGTGCAAAAAACTTTATAATAATTATATAAAAACACATGTACTTGTGCTATGCACGAAACATAGACATGGACATTTTCGATATTATATGTATCATCCGAAATGTTTTTAGTTCATAACCTTATATATAAATAGCTCAAAAGCACTTTTTCTTGTTTCAGAAATTAAACTTCCTATATGATTCACATGAATATTGAATTGGCATGTCACACGATCAAAATGCCTAGATATCCATATACTTCAATTAATGCACCGGAATCTTTTATGGCCTCTGTTTATCATGATGAAGTGACCCTAACCAAATTCTAGTGATTAGATACCCTATTGCAACGAATTCTCTACTAGTAAATTAGACTCGGCATTTCAATTTTCTTTCATTCTCTCGGGAACCAAACGGAAAATATAATTTCAGTTAAAGATAGACAAAAAGAGCCAAAGAGAGAGAGCAGTTGCGGAGGCTTACCATCGACGAGGATCGGGAGCGAATCGACGGCGCCGGACGTCCAAAGGATAAAAAAGGAATTCTCCTTTTTTATTTTTCTTTTATTTTGGGTTTTTTTTAATATGCTTTTTCTCGCAGGGTGAATTTTGCTCAATTGAGGGACAGTCGAAGGTGTTTCTTGATGGGTCCGAATCAAGAAAACAAGGTATGTGTTTGCCGTTGCCAGAATGGCAGTGAGTTGGTCGCGTTGTTTAAACCAGTTATAATGCATTTCAACCAAACACGACTTCGCGGCGTGTTTGGCTCTAAGTGAATGTAATTTCTTTCTTCCGGCCTTCTTTTCGGATTTTATATTGTGCAAAATTTATTAGACATAACATCTAAAAAAAATCTTAAATTATTAAAATAAATAAATAAATTTTTATTAGTTTATTTTATTTATTAAGTTTTTATATTTTATTTTAAATATAAATTAATTTTTATATTTTTATTTTAAATTAAATAAATTTTTATTATTAACGTTTGATTTAATTAAAATGTTATTGATCATTATATGTCATGTGACACTAAATAATAAATTGATATATCATAATGGATGGTAAAATAACATGTTGATATGATATGATAATATAATTTTATAATATTTTTCGATTTTCACGTTAATGTTTAAATATAAAATATAAAATTATTTTTTAATTATAAATAATTAATTATTAATTATAAAAATTTATTTATATTTTTTAAATAGTTCAGGGTTTTTTTTTATTATAGCTTTTTATTACAACTAAAGATGTCAACAGTGGCTTAAAAAATAGATAAGAATTAAATAGAAAATTAATTTTGTGAAAATAAAATATAATAATTATTATTTAATTTGATATGATGAATAAAATAAAATAAAAATAGTTATTATTACTTATTACTTTGGTTGGTAAAAATAATTTTAGAATAAAAAAAGAATAGAAGACAAAAAGATAAAAATACATTTTATTATAAATATAATTTATTTTTATTTTATTTTTTAAACATTAATATTTTATTTATAATTTAATCATTAACATTATAAAATATTAATATATTATTTATAATTTAAATGTTATTATGTTTATTTAGATTTATTTTTTAAATATTAATAATTTATAATTCATTTAAAATATTAATATTTTAATAATTTAAATATTATAATTTTATTTAATAATTTAATCATTGAAATTTTAAAATATTACATTTTTATTTATAATTTAAATATAATTATGATTAAAATATTGATACTTTTAATTAATATTTAAATTCAAAATATTTGTTAATAAATAATTGAAAAATTAAACTCTTTATTATAATAAGATTTATTTCCATCAAAAACAAAATTACTCTTTATATAATTTAATAAATTTTATATCAAAAAAAATTAAGTAAAATTTTTCAATCCTTTAATTTTTTTTAATTAAAACTTTAAATTTTTAATAATTTAATAATTTATTATTAAGTATTAGTATAATTTTTATTTTTATTATTTTTTCTCTATTTGTATTTTATTTTTAATTTATATTTGCGCTTAATAATTTTAAAATTATTATTTTTACAATATTAATATTTTATTTATAATTTAAATATTATTGTAATTAAAATATTAAAATTTTAATGTCTTAATTTTTTAATTTAAAATATTAATTTTATAAGTTTAGATTTGTAATCTTTAAAAGAAGGTATAAACATTTTAATCTAAAATATTTTAGATTCTATTCCAGTAGGTGTAAAATAGCTAATACCATGGGAGAGGTAGTATTAGTTATTTCAAAGTTTCGCAAGATTTTGAAGAAGAATGGCTATTCTTTCCTCCATAAACAAACCAAACATAAGGAGAAAATTTTTGGAGATAAATCCATTCCTCCAACTAAACATTCTATTAACATCTTAGACATTACATGTTATATATCTGTACTTGTTAAACCTCATATTAAAATAAATTTAAATTAATTTTTTATGTATATTATTAATAAAAATTAAATTAATAAATTTAAGTTAGTTCATAAAAAGTAAATTAAAATTTTAAATCATATGTAGAACAATTAATGAAATTTAGTAAATATTATATTAATTATAAAAAAAATTATAAATAAAAAATAATATATTAAAAATTAAAATTTAATATTAAAAATGATTATTTATAATTAAATTGGGTAGTGGTTATCCTACAATCATTACCCAAACTTGTGATGGGTAGAAATTTTACTAATCGAGTACAAAATCTTACCTAATCAAGTCAGACAACGTAAGACATTCGATTATAAGTTATTTATTGACATTTCTAAATTTACAAGAGAAAAAAAATATGCTAGTAATTAATCAAATTTTATCAAAGAAAAGATAAAATTTAGTTTTACATGTTTTGAGTTGACTTTTTTTTTCCCTGAAAAACGTGTGGAAATTAGCTTGTTATTCCTCAATGTGGAGTTGTGGGAGTAAATTTCATTATAAAGAATGGTGAAAACAAGTCAGAGAAACAGAGATGATAAATTGTGATTATAAATCTAATAATAATAATAATTTTCAGCAAAATTTCCTGGTAATTATCTCTTTTTGAAAATATTTTAATACTTAATGGAAATTATTAATTACACTATAAGCGTGAAAATGGCACAAATATAGTAGTTGATGAAGATTTAATTAGAAACTTCACAGGATCAAATTCCAAACTCCAATAAAGTTGGCATGATCAAATAGTATTTGGACTTTTCCTGGGGATGCTAAAGAAATTTTCCTTTTTTCTTTCATTATACCACTCATATTGCTCATTTTTGCTCTGCAATAAGTAAAACAGTCCAAAGCAGATGAACCCAATCTGGTTAAATGAGGAAAAGGAAAGAAATGGAAATACTAATACTAATGAGAGTGGAATATAACAGCACACATATTAATTAGCCAGCTGATTCTAAGCACAAATACTCTACCTGGCTCTGAGGTTGTTACTTGGTTTTCCCAACAGAGAAAGTCTTCCATCTTGGACAAGTTGGTAAACATTGAAAACAGTTTAAATGTTCAGCAGGACAACCACTCAGCCATTAACTCTTAAGGTCTGTTCTCATTACCTCTTAAAACAACAGTCATTAACTCATTATTTGGTTTACATGTTATACAGCTAATAATTCCAGCACTTGCCAATGAAATATATCCTTTTTTGCAACATCTGCTTGAATCCACAACAATCATAGATACATATATTACATACAATGACGCCAACCAGCATATTTAGTAATGAGGCTAGGCCTAACTTCATCAATCTTGCTCTGGAGGGTGGATAGAGAACTGCTTGTTTGCTAAGTAAAGAGAATAATCCATGGCTTGGCATTTGATTTAAAGAAATGTAGATGACAATGTGTACAGAAACCTGTGAAACCAGTAATCTGTTCATGTATCTGCTTAGTGCAATCTATTCAACGTCCTCAATTCTTTTCCTTTAAAAGCTTTTGCCTAAATACTTTTCACTCACCTGGACATGTCCAGTGCTTCGGTTTTTCCTCATCCTTCCTTTATATATCATTAAGACTCAAGTAAAGCCCCATAGGAAATAAACAACAAGATATTGACTGCATTAGTATTATCTGTAGATGTAAAAGGCATTAGGATAACTTGATTAGTCAATTTGATGAAAAGAATGACAAACAAACTAGTTGCAGGTAGATTGCTTTCTACAATGAAATTAATCTGGATAAAAGCATGTTCTAACACCCACTCAAACACAGGGTATAACTCCCATTCTCCCAAACAGCAGTTTGATGAGGATGATAGTTCAAGAACTGAGCAGAAATGAAAACTTTTCCAGATATATCAAAGTATGAAATGATAAACAATCTAAATAGAAAGCACAAATCTTCCTAAAATTGAAAAAATGTTGTAATCATTAAATAGTCAGATAGCTTAATGAATTGAAAATAAAACGCAGATGCTAAATCTAATAATAAACCAAGGTTGAAATAAGTGTTGAGAGACACCGTAAACTTGTAAATAAATGGAACCAGTAAAGTTGTCCTCATTTGCCAATACTCACTTGCAGAAACAATATGAAGTAAAGCATTCATTAATAAATGCTATGCTTTATGATGAACCCAAAGGTTAAACTTCCTTTATGGTTCCACCAGGAGAGGTTGTAGGAAAGATTGTTCGAGTAGCCAAGTACGGCTGGAACTCATCTGTCTAACAAAAAATCTCTCATAGGACTTCTACTCTGATGTGCCCTTTTCATTTAAAATAACAACAAAATCACAAAATTAGAAACAATGGATTCTAGTTTCCATTTCTTCTAACTGGAATATTAGGTGGCTATTTATAGTCTGCATAACCGTATGATCTATGATTGCCTATAAATAGAGACAATCAAACTTAAAAGATGGTGGAAATAATTGTATTTATATTTTTTTTAAACATGCCGTTTCATCAAAAAACTGTCAGAATTTAATTACAAACACGAGTAAGTACAGAAGTGGAATCCAGAAAAATTTGCTCATAATATCATGTTTGTAACAGAACATAAGTCTTTCTTGGTGAATAAGTCATTCTAAGTTGCTCAGAAATGGAACTATAGCAGCGAATATCTTCTGCAATGCCAACAAAGATACATCACTAACATCTAAACTTTCCATCGCCATCAAAATGATTGAAGTGAAAAGGCTTCATCCATCAATAATGTAGTGTGTACTAAATTACTTATTAAGCTCAAAAAAGTGATAATGAAGGAGAGAAAAATAATGCAATATCGAACTTCCTTCATAAATCCTTTGGTTAAATGCTCCCTAGATAAAATGCATTTACAGAGCTACATAAGTGGACATAAAGCTACATTTTTTATGAGAACAAATCAACTAAGGAAATCAAATTTTGGAGAAGAAAGAAATGAAAGAGCAGATATTAGTTGCACTGTATTGTTTAATAATCAATTTCCAAACTTTAAAAGATGAGCACCTAATTCCATTCAACTCAACCTAAAGTAAAATACAATCAACAACTTACAATACCAAAGTTTCAGTTTCATAAGAGCTAACTGACTCATTCTCCATGCCATCTTCCTGGGTAGCATGCAAAAAGCTGAAGCCTACATCATCTTCAAATTGACCTAATTCATCATCTTTCATATAATGCTTCAACTTCTGCTTGCACAACTGCAATTGATTTTCCTGTAAACTCCTCTCTGACTCATGTTTCATTACAATCCATTGCAATGATTCAATAACTTGTTGATCATATTCCTGCTTCTGCTCTGCCATTCGCTTGTACTGATTAGCATCGATTTCCATTGAACTCTTCTCATTTTGAAGGCGCAAAATCATGGCCATTGCCTCATCAGCTGCCGATGCAGCTGCTATTCTCTCCTTTTCAAGCTCTTGACAAGCAGCCTTTGTTCTTCTCCTTTCAAGTTTAACCAATTTCCTCAATGCCATTACATCAAATTCTTCATCTTCAGGACAACATTCTTTTTCTTTATCATCACTGTTCTCTTCTACAACATATTTTGCTTTACCATCAGTATCTTCCTTGACAAAATCTTTGCAATTTTCTAATTGTTTTAACGAACCAGAGAGACAAGACCTAATCTTTGGATCATAAACTTCATCCAGGTCACGTTTTAAACAAATCCTACCTCTCAAATAATTTGATTTCCCTCTAACATCACATAAGAATTGCGTTATACCTATATTCGTCAAACCAAATTGCAAAAACTTTAACCCCAAACCAAACACCAAAAACAACCCCAAGACATTGAAAACATGTGAGAAACGACCAAACACGAAAAACCCACATCCAAAAAATTCATTTCCTTGAGTCAAAAACTTCAAGCATGAAGGACAGTCCATCATGAAAGCCCCCAAGAAAACCTGTAAAACCCTCTTGTGCAACTCAAGAACAGAGCACACAGTCACCAACAAAATAAACTGACCCAGAATCAGCATGTGGGTTCAATGACTTTGTGCCACTCTTATCTATATCCTTTTAACAAAATCTTGAAGGGCTCAAAAACTTGTAACATAAGCAAGAAACAGGCATTAAGATTTCACTGAGTTTTCACATTCTTTTTCTTTCCTTTGATTAGAACTCATGAAAGTGAAAAACAGAGTGCTGAAATTTTGTTCACCACTGACCTTCTACAACGGAGAAGATCCCTCAAGCATTGTTAATTGTTAGGGAAAACAGCAGATGGGGATTTGTTCGCGGAGAGAGAGTGGTGGCAGTTGTTGTATAGTGTCCTCATAGCGTGGGTTTTATTGGGACACGAGAAGAAAGAAGCGAAGAAAACCGGGGGGCCTTTCGAGTCGTATATTCACTTTTTCAGAAGAGTCGGCGAAATTATGACGTGTGATGAAAATCCAGTGTGCTAAATATCTTAATATTACTAACTATTCTTTATTATTATTTTTTGACTCTATACTTTTTCTTTGTACTATTATTTGCTTTCTTTCAAGTCATAAAAACTCATCCGTTGAATGTTTTTAAGTTTTTAACTACATTATTGGTTTAGTTTTAAATATTATATTTATATATAAGTGTATCGGTCATAAATTGATAAAATTTAGTTTTAAATTATTCCATAAAAATTTGTCATATTAAAAAAAAATAAAATGGACAAAATATAAGATGAATATAACATTTTTACCGGATACATTTGAAATAATGACATTTATAAGCATAGTACTTAAAAAATTTTATAAATTATTTAAAATAATTCAAATAAAGCATTATTTTTATTACAATCAATTAAGTTTTTATATTTTTATTTTAAAATAAATAAATTTTTATAATTAATGATTGATCAATTATTATTAATTAAAATATTATTTATTATTTTATGTTACTTTATGCTAATATGATAAGTTAATATGTTATAATAGATGATGATGTGGCATGTTGATATGATATAATGGTATAATTATGTGATACTTTACCATTAACGTCAATATTATGTAATAATAAAATAATAAATAATATTTTAATTAATAATAATTAATTATTAATTAAAAATTTATTTAATTTAAAATAAAATTATAAAATATAATAAAAATAAAAATTTACTTAAATATTTTAAAATAATTTTTAAAAAATCAAACATCATGCCCATTTATAATTAATAAAGTATTTTTTTCTTATATGGTGCTATGGTATTAAGAAACTATATATTATATGAAATTACTAATTTTTCGTGGCTCTTACCTCTTAATGGCTGAGCACACTCAACGCATCAAATACAAGGTCTTAGACATCCCAAAAGCATGATCTATGTTTAGGTAACGCAACTAATTATCAGACATGCAAATGGAATGACTTATTTAGTATTTATATACCTCAAAAAATCCAGGTTACGCCCATGCATGGTGGTGTAGGTAATGTTATCCATTGTTTGATTCTAAGTGTTTAATTCATTTTTTAGAGTTCGACATGAAAGATATTAATCGTCGGGATTGGTCAGGTGTCACATGTTTCAAACTATTCATTTCCTTGATCAAAATCAGAACTGAAAGCCCTCAATAAGGACAACTTGCCCTTCAATTACCAATGCTGGTTTTTCTTATATAGAGCTTGGTTGAAACCGGAAAAAAAAAATTGGATCAAATCCCCACCCTTTGTATTCTGCCAACAATACTAAGCAGTGTGGTAATGCATAGTTTACATGCCAATCGAGCCAGATCTCGATTTTTGCTCTATTTGATGTATATTTTGTTTAAAAATGGTAGTGGCAATCGGTCTAAGAGCTAGAAATTCAGTGCCATGGAATTCTTTTCAGGCTAGATCCGAACCTATACTAATCCTCCATGGAATTTAGTATCAACAAAATTTATTGAACTGAAGACAGTTGTGCTGTCCTCAAGCTGAAAGGAAGTCAAAAAGGCGATTGGACTTGTTTGTTTCCCTGTAAACATTTTGTTGGCTTCCCACCTGATTCGTTGGTGCCCTTGAAACTTGAAAGGATAGACTATCATTACATTATTTAATGTATCTAAAACCAAATCCTCTTAGTGTTCCTCATACACTGCTCCCCTCTCAAGGAGGCACTGTTCTGGGAACAGTAGAAATTCCAAAGCAGCACCCCACCACCCTTTTTCTCATTTTGTTTTCTATTTTATTTTTCTCTTTTATTATGGGTATTTTTATATTATTACAATTTTAAATTTTCAATCCTATTCCTACTTCTTTCAATTCAAATAATATCTTTTTATACTTATTCATTTATTTTTCATAAATATTATTATTAAGTTTCTAAAATAACAGGACCTTAAAATCTTTTATATGATTTGTACGAAGATTGTATGAGTAAAAGTATTTACTTTATAAAAATTTACATAGTCAATTTTACTTCTGACTGTAATCAAATAATTATCGTCTAGAGTGTAATAATCTATGTACTATATATAAAAGTATGGATATTGAAAAATATCAATACTTCATATATATATATATGTAAAAATGTATAAAAGTATGGATATTGAAATTTTTTTTAATTGACTAAAATGAACATTTTTGCTCTCGATTTATTCCATTTAGAAATAAGGAGTCTAATTCTATTCAATGACTTTCAATTAAGTACTATTTATGCTAGTACAATTCAAATCAAATTAAATTATTTAAGTGATTTACATATTTTACTCTTTTTTAGAAGTTAAAATCTTAAAAGTTTTTAATTAAGTATTTTATGACTTTGCTATTAGAAACAACAATTAGTATAAAAATAATTTCTTATGCAAGTGGATTATTACTTCAAATCTAAAATTGTTATTTTTTTGTACTTTGTGGATTTGTAGTGGAGAGTCTATTCCCTCAAAAGTTTATAAATTTATTAAGATACAATATTTGAAAAAACTCTTAAACTATTTAAGAAAGTTTAAATAAGCTCTTATGTTTAATCAAATTTTCAATCAAATAGATCCTTATAACTAATTATTAACTAAATATTATCAATTAAAATATCACTTGTTATTTTGTATCTATACAATATTGATGTGATGTTGTTATAGAATGCAAAAATGCTACACAATTATGTCATCATGCCATATAACATATAATGACAAATAATATTTTAATTAAAAATAATTAGTTATTCAATAATTATAAAGACTTATTGAGTTTAAAAATCAAAATATATAAACTTAATTGAACGTAACAAAAGAATAAAAATTTATTTATATTTTTTAAAATAATTTAAGGATTATTTTAGGTATTTATTTATTTATTTAATAATTAATATTTATATATTTTGTAGGTTTTTAATAATATTTTTATTTATAATAAATTTTTTATTTTTTTCTATAATTTTTGATGTATATTAATATAGTTAACGTTTCAAATTACATGGGTGACATAAAAAATAGTAGGAATAATAACAAGAAAACCGTGTTGCCCAAGCCCTCACCGTCAACGCCTACGTCGAGATTCTTCCTACTTCTTTCGAAGTAGTAATTTTTCTCTGGTTTCATTGTGTCTACTTTGAATGATTAAAGGTTTCAAAACTTGGATGCCACGCTAATCCATGTATATTTTATGCTTTTTCTCTGAGCTTGAACTTCAAACCTAGCACACAAATCTACACCCATGGCTCAAAAAGTGAAGAACAAGAGGCAAGTTCCTCCCAAGAAAGCCAACAACGGGACAGTCACATGGCCAGATCTTCCACAAATACTGGTCGACATAATCGCAAAGCAGCCAGCACTGATGCAAAACATAAGTTATGGAGGGCTGACCAAGTTATGTAGATCACCGCCAAGAAAATGCAATCCTAATAATTTTACACCACCATGTTTTCAACTCTTTGATGAGATAAATGGCAACAATGACGAAAATTACGTCGAGCCTAATCTCAATGTTTCATTTCACCGAAGGTGGTTCTGGTATTGGTATTTTTCAAGGTGGGCAAGGCCGCCGGTCCGAAGCTATTGGAAACATTATGTTGGTTTCTCAAATGAGGCTATAGTGGCTAAAGGAGACACATTTTCAGACCCCAAATCTCCAGAACTTGTTTACCTTTGGTATCCAGTTGATGGATACTCCTTTTCTAGACTCCCAGAATGGGATGAAAGGATTCCATTTGCCCGTGTGGTGGTATCCTCATCAGCCAGAAATTTATCTAATAAGAATCGTACTACTGTGATGGTCTTGACAGGAACCAGTCATCCAGCGTTTGTATTCTGTCAACTAAGAGGAGAAGGAAGAAGGGAATGGGTGAAGCAAGATTGCACCTTGACTAAACCACATTGTTCGATGAAATCAGAAGGGAAGCATTTTATGACATTTACTAATGCTATTGGATTTAATGGAAGGTTCTATGTTCTGAGCTTGCAGGGAACCCTTGCAGTGATAGATGCCACTGATTCTTATCCTAGAATCACCTCTCTGAGTTCGGAAAGGGCTGTTCCTTCTGTGTTGCCAAAGCATTTCAGAGAATATTTGCTCGAATCTGAGGGGAAAATCTTATTGGTTTTCCTCATCTCTAGAAGATCAATCAAAGTTGTGGATGATGTAGAAGTTTTCCAGCTTAATACAGCAAAACTCTTATGGGTTAGGATGGCAAGCCTTGGGGATAGAGCCTTGTTCTTGGGGACTAACTGTTGTATGTCAGTCTCCGCAAGCAGAGTAGGATGTAGAAGCAACTGTGTCCATTTTACCTATCACACAGCTGATGGTTGGTGGGTATTTGACATGGTAAAGAGCTGCATTTCACCAGGTTGGAGTGATGCCGCCACGAAGTCTCCTGTTTGGACTGCACCAATACAAGAAGAATAATTTTATTCACCAACAATATATTAAATTGTTGCCCTTCGGATGGAAAATATGTTACAGAAGTTTTATACAGTGATTTGACTTTGACCTTTTTGCTATGACCGCGTCTTACGTGTTATTTATTTGATGGAAGAGACAAAAAAAAAAAGAGCAGCATTCATCCGCTTTCAAAAGGCTTACGCCGGAGAGTGAACGGCCCCTTCGGCGTGTCATGACTAAAAATTGAATTAATTTAAATTTCTTAAAAGATGGAGGTCATATATTATAAAATTGAAATTTTATTAATTTTATCTTTTTATAATGCGCATTATGTTAAAGAAAATGGTCTGTTCAATATTTTAAGCATGTTATGATAGAAAATCAAATTAATTGAAATTTCTTAAAAACGGATTTAATTGATCAAACTCTTAAAAATAACTAAATTAACTGGAAATCGAGGTAGTTCCATCATACATCATGAAATCAAAAATTTTTCAATTTTATTTTTTTGTAATGGACATAAAGCAAAAGTAGAAGGTCTTTTCGGTATGTTATGGTAAAAATGGAATTAATTGAAAATTTAAGAAAAACCAATCAAGCTCTTGAGGCAACAGAAGTAACTGAAATCAAGATAATTGGTTCATCCACTGTGGAATGGAAATTTTTTTCAACTTCGTGTTTTTGTATCGTACAAAATTACTATTGACCAATTGCGTAGGAATCTCCATGGCGTGGTTATCTGGAGATAATTTCTCTCATTGCCGTCAGGATAAGTCAATAACAAGTTAGGTCTAGCGACAGAGGCAAGAATGACGGCGATGATTGTGTTTCTTACAACACGCTACGTCAGTTGTGTTATTCCTTTAATGAGAAATTTTATGTCAGGGTGAGCAGCTATTAATTGCTTTTTTTTTTTGGTGAAAAAATATTCCTCTTATTCTAAATCCAATTACTAGTGATCTATATATTTTTTTGATTGGTAATGACAGATGAGTAGCACTTTTCTTTTTAATTTAAGAAGTTTCATGTTTGTTTTTTCATATTCCAAACTTAATTGCTTCTAGCAAAATTCAATCATCCATACTTGGGATTGAGTCCAACAGCAATTTATTATGCTTGGACAATGGTTTTGATCGACCAGGGAATTTTGCTTGACTTTTCCCCTCATCTCTAGAAAGTGGCTTAACATCTCACTCGCAAAGGTAGGGAATTTTCTTGCTTCGGGTCTCTCTAGTATACATCACCATTTGCCTATGAAAAAGAATTCCATCATGGTGGGGCGCTCTAATTTTTTTTACTGGAAAATTTTGTTTCTTTGAAACAGAAATGGACGCATAATGAATTGTAAGTCTTGAGACCGGGTAAGGGAAAAGATCCAAACACGTTTTACGACCTTTCTATGGGAAATTAGACTTCGATATTCTTTTAATTTCCCAGAAATTGAATTTTTCTTTGCTCCATTCTTCTTCATCATGATAAAAACTAACCAGATTGAATCACAGATAAAATTGAAGAAACATTTTAAAAATGAACATGCTACAGACAAGTATCAAACAACAAGGCAGTAATGAAATAATTGAAAGAAACAAAAAAGTTTGATATGTTAACAACTGTGAATCAAAGCTGAAACCTCGTCACCTGAGGAAGTTGGATGAAAACATTCAAATGAGGTGCTTTGATTTGAGGAAGTGGTTGTTGCAGATGTGGTGGTTTGGCTTGTGGCCTCACTCGAGCTTGTATAATTGAAAAGATCGGAAGGAACCGGAGGAAAACACAAAACCTCTGGCATCTGGGATGGAAAAGTGGGAAAAGGAATTTCGAAATTAAGAAGTTGGATTGCCTGCCTTATAGAAGGCCTTAGCTTATAATCTGGATGAGAGCACCATAATCCAACAGACAGCAAACATCTCATCTCGTCTTCATCAAATTCTCCATTCAGTGTTTCATCTACTGCTTCAAGAAGCTTTCCATTCACATGTAGCTGCCAAATCCACCTGGACAACACCACTTTGGCCTCCTGTTCCTTATGTTCCACTGCCCTGCGCCCACAAGCCACCTCCAGTGCCACGACTCCAAAGCTAAACACATCAGATTCCTTGCTGGCTTTGCTTCTGATCACGTACTCAGGAGCCAAATAGCCCATAGTCCCAGCTAAAACTGTTGTTTGTGAGCCAAGGCCATGTTCAAGAAACTTAGCAAGACCAAAATCACCTAGTTTGGCACTGAAGTTCTTATCCAGCATTACGTTGCTGGGCTTGACATCTCTGTGAATCACACATTGCTCCCATTCCTCATGGAGATAGAGCAAGGCAGAAGCTAATCCTTTAACAACATTATATCTTATTGGCCATGTGAGACGATTTCTCTTGCCGTAAAGGTGAGAGTCTAGGCTTCCGTTGGGCATGAGCTCATAAACTAGAAGGAAATTACCATTTTCATGGCTCCAACCAATAAGTTGAACTAAATTCCTGTGTCTCAAATGACTTATGGTCTTCACCTCAGAAACATACTCCTTTTTCCCTTGATCAGAGTTGCTAGCTACTTTCTTGACTGCAATTTCAATGTTTTGGTCTGCCAAGTAACCCCTATAGACACCTCCGAAACCTCCCTGCCCAAGTTTTCCCTCTTCCGAGAAGTTTCCCGTTGCAGTAACCAATGCCTTAAATGTGAACCTCTTCGGTCCAGTTCCCTTTGCGAAGTCCATGTCCATGATGTCATCAATTCCTCGTTCCTCATCATCATCTTCTTCAGGTTTCTTTCTTCTTGAATTTCTCCAAAAAATACCTACTATCAGCCCCACCCCTGCAAAAAAGACCACCACTGCTATGATTAACCCCACCTTCCACATCTCCAAACCTTCATCATTTGGAATCACGGGTGAAGTAAAATTCCAACTTATGATCAATTGAGCTGGCGCTGCCTGTCCGCTTGACGCCGAGAAGCCAACATACACCTTGGGCGGCAACACTTTACTTAAATCCACGTTGTAGGTGAGACTCAACGTTTCCGATTCACCAAAAATATCCGCCAGTTTGACAGCGACCCTAAAAGCCTTAGATGTTCCATTGTAAGAGAGAGTGGCACGGTGGTGGTAGGTACTGTTACTGAAAATATCCTCATTCCAAATTGTGCTATTCACGGAAACTATAGAATTGACATCTAAACCAATATGGATGTTACTAGGATCCCATTCGTTTTTGAACGTATCAAATTCAACTGCAACCATCTGGTTCGATGAATTTCCATTAATCCTCTCATTGAATAGCCCCAACCATCCTCCAGAAGAATTTATTGGAGCAACCAGCGACTTCTCTGAAGTTATAAAGAAGGCCAGACCACCCGAACCGATACTTGAATTATACTGCTCGTTTGCAAACGAGATTGCGAAGTCAAAACTAGTGGTGAAATCCGCGACAAAATTTGTTCTGGGATCCCACAGTTGAAAAGGTTTGGCATAGTGAACTCGGCCAACAGAATTTTGGGCTGTTCCTTTAACAGGATCGGGATCAATGACTCGAATCACCCGGTCCCCAAATTCTGAGTCACCTCTAGTCGAATCATTAACAATAATGCTTGCGTCGTTTGGGTCGAAGCTGCTAGGAGGGTAAGAGAATTCCAGGCAGCTGGTGAAGGAGAAGGAAAGAAAGAAGGAAGAAACGAAGAGAAACAAGCAGCAGGAAGATTGATAACCCATTACGGCGAAGGAGACCAAAGAAAAGGTAATAGCATGGTGGGAACCAAAATGAATAAAGCAACTGCTTCAGAAGAGCTTAAAACAAGGCCATTTTGCTTTGATTTGTGAATGGGGTTACTGTGATTGTGCGACCCTTCTCCCTCCATAGTCGTGTTACGACTAGGTAAAAGCTCATTGACTTTGACAAAATGGGTAGGGGGCTAGACGACATACAGAGGTGGTTGGAGGATTCCGCACATGTTGAAAAACAGATTCAATTCTACTGCACTGTATTAGATGAGGCAGCAATTTTTATTTTTTTTATTACTGATAAATTTAGTTTGCTTTTTTTTTCCTTTAGAAAACAAAATTAAGTTGAATTTGTATTAATTTTTATACAATAATTTCTTCTCCGTTTGAGTTTTAAAGTTTTAATTATCACTTCCTTAATTTGGAATTTATCTCTTGCTATTCTCTCTTTTTTTAGCCAAATTAAACAACTTTTATTCACGAACTAATTAATGAGAGTAAATAAACATTTAACTTTCGGATTTTACAAATAATTTTTCACTTGGTTCCTGTCAAATGCATACTTGAAAAACTAATTAAATAAGATAGAAAAAATAACATTTATAAAAATTATGATGGTATAAGGGAATGGATCATAACTTTGGGCATCTAATTCTGACAATTCAATAGTAAATTAACAGGTAGCATATAAATATTTATACTAATTATTTTATTCAAGTCAAGGGCTAAGTATATTCCTAAGTCTTGTTTAACTAGCCGCGTATATTAATTATGACTAAGCTTGCGTATCTCATCAAACCGACATTACTAATTCCATTTTCATTTTCCTCTAAAATTTGGTTTCAAATTACTTCATTTGTAGTTTTATTTCATTTGTTTTTCTTTTTTTATTAGTACTAAAAGCTTATTTAACTTGACTTTTTTTTTTAATTTAAAAACTATTATGAAGCTTTGATAAAAAATAATAATTTTTAGAATTAAGCTGAAGTTGTTTGATAAATTTTTTTTATAAATTTTTTTTATAAGTTATAATTTTAGTTAAAATTATCGTAAAGAGAATTTTTTTTAAGAGAGAGTAATATTGTAATTATGTATATATTACAGATATATAATCTAACTATAGCTTTAACAATTATAATGATTATTAGCCATAATACACAGTATGTATCACCATGATTCTTGTTAGTCTCTAGTGATTGGCAAATTAATACATGGGGTTTGCTTCCCAAAAATGGATAATAATTGGAAAAAACGGACAACGGAATTGACTAACTTCAACTCGAACTTGATCAAGTAAGTTCAAGCCTGGCGTGAGTATGGTTCATGCCTGGCTATATAATTCCGTATATTGTAAGCAAAAACGATGGTCGTTTCTTTTACCGAAGTGAGGTTTATTTTGCTAAGTCTAAGCGTTTGGACGAAGTCCGCCTCGTGTCGTGATCCAGTAGACAATGCGTTGCGAGATACGACTTTGACCAGAAGCTCGACTTTCACTATTACCCCACCACTTTGCCTGGGTGAAGGTTGGTTTCACCAAAGCTTACCGACTCCAACCCACACCTCCGGTTGTTCAGTGGCCATTGCTCTGTTAAGCCAGCTTATGTTGTGAACCAAATCGAAAAACTCCGCAACTTTTGTACAGAATCTAGGAAATTGGGATTTTCACCTGGGTGTTAGTGGTGGTTTCTAAAGATCGCTTCCGGCTCTAGGCTTTTTTACTAGTTATCGGGCTCTAAACCTTTTAGCTAGCTAATCCCTTTTCTTAAGTCCATCCAGTACGTGAGCCTCTTTAATTCTCAGAATTAAAGGGTTTAAGCATTTTAGTTAGCTAATCCCTTCTTAAGCCGGATCCAATGGAAGACCTTCTTCAATTCTCAGAATTAAAGGCTTTATGCTTTGTAGTAGCTAGTCCCTTAAAGAGCCTTTTTACTAGTTTCTTGCTTCCAACCCTCCAGCTCTAACCTTTTTACTTGTAGTTCCGATTTAAGGTGACCCAATGGATGAGCCTCTTCTTCCCAGAATTACAAGCCCAAGTCTTGGAGCTCGGCAATTTAAACAAGTTCCCAAGGCTCTATATAAAGAAAGCATTGTGTTTAATTATGAAGGATGTCGGTTTAATTCCAAAAAAAAAAAAGAAAAAGAAAATGTGACTACTATTAAAGCTCTGAGGTTGAAAGTCAGATGCTTTATTGTTTGCATCTCATAAACTTGTTTAATGACATTAAGGAAAAAAGAGTTTCAAAATGAACTTTCTTTTTAATGTAATGTTTCGATTTTGCAGTAACCATTTAACTCTGTAGTTTATTTAGATGCTAAATTCAGCTTCCATAAGGTAGTTTGAGCATTTGGGAAATTCGATAAATGCTGCAAGGATTAATCGTGAAAAATACAGTACAATTAACATTGTTAGCTTCCGAGAAATCATGGGTACAAAGGGATTGATTTTAGGAAGAGACAACATAAGCAATTGAAAAATTAACTAGCAATAAATAAAATGAATTTACTCTTGGCGAGCTGACAAAAGAGATGTAGATGCAGAAGAACTTGAAGATGTGGTAAATTGAGAAGAATTGGTACTATAACTATAGCTTGAAAATTGGTTTTGCTGCCCTTCAGAATCAGTGCCGCTGTAAGACAATGGAAATGCAGGAACGTTCAATGGAGGAGCATAATATGTAGGCACAGGCATCTTGGATGGGAGAATGGGCAATGGAGCTTCGAAATTGAGTACGTGAATGGCTTGCTGTATCGAAGGCCTAGAATTTTCATCAGGGTGAGCGCACCATAGTCCGATAATCAGCAGTTGCTCCATTTCCTGCTTAACAAATTCCCCACGTAACCTTGGGTCACATGCTTCAAGCAGGTTTCCTGTTCCATACAGCTCCCAAGCCCTCTCCACCAAATTTACTTTACCTCCTCCGGCCTTTGGGTCGATCGGTTTTCTTCCGCAGGCGATCTCCAAAGCTACGACGCCAAAACTATACACATCTGATTGTTTGCTTGCCTTACCTGCTATGTGGCATTCCGGAGCCAGATAGCCCACTGTCCCAGCCAAAACAGTAGTTTGTGATCCTTTGGTATGGTCTACAAGCCTTGCTAGCCCGAAATCTCCAAGCTTGGCATTGAAATCTGAATCCAGCAAAACATTGCTTGATTTTATGTCTCTATGAACCACACATTGTTCCCACCCTTCGTGCAAGTATAGCAATCCTGAGGCCAATCCTTGAGCAATTTTGTACCTGACCTCCCATGTCAATAAGCTATTTTCATTAAAGAGGTGAGAATCTAAGCTGCCATTGGGCATGAACTCATAAACAAGCAGGAGCTCCTTTTTGTCATGGCACCAGCCGATAAGTTGCACTAGATTCCTGTGCCTCAATCGACTGATTATCTTTACCTCTGATGCGTATTCCTTTATCCCCTGTTTTGATCCGCTCGAGACCCTCTTGATAGCAACATAGGAGCTTGAATCCCTCAAAAATCCTTTGTAAACCCCCCCAAACCCTCCCTCTCCTAACTTCCCCACATCCCTAAAATTGTCAGTAGCGCGAGCTAATTCATTATATGAAAACTTCCTCGGTCCCGTTCCCCTTTCAAATTCATCTTCTATTTCCTCGTCAATGGCATGACCCTCTTCTTCATCCTTCCCAAATTTCTTTCTGTACAGACTAGCGAGCCAAACCAAAATCATTCCACCAACCAAAGCACCGGCGACTCCCAATCCTACTGCCAAACCTGTCCTGTTTTTCCTTCTTCTACTGCGGTTAAGATTGGGTTCCGGATCAGTTATATTGTTATCAAGTTCTAAGCTTGAAGTGAAAGCCCAAGAAGGAATTTGATGTAGAGAGGATGCATTTCCAGTGGCTGCAGAGAATCCGAAAGTAACCCGTTCAGGCAAGTGAAGCCTCAAATCAATAATGGAGTTCAGGTGCTGCATCACCTTAGTATTATTTCTAAATCCGGTGAAGGCAACACTTAAATTTTGCGTATTAGAATCATAACTAATCCAAGCTTCATTCGTTTTCCCTGCCATGATATCACTCCACCATGTTATATTAGTCATAGATTTCATAGAGTTAATATTAATACCTACATGGTCATGCTCTGGATCCCAACGGTTTTGATAAATATCGAACTCCACCGCGACAAATCTATTGACTGTTGTGTTGAGTTCCTTCCCATCACTTGCAAGGCCAAGAGTACCACCTTTCGTGACATTATCAGGAATTTTTGAACCTTCAGGTGCAAGAAAGAATGCAATCCCATCTCCATAAGCAGATCTGTTCCGCGAATCTATGACAAACGTGAAACTGGTGTTGAAGTCCGTGAGATTTCCGGAAGCCTTGTCCCAGAGGTGCAACGTTTTGGAGTATGTGGCTCGACCAACGCTTGCAGTCATTTGAACGTCTCTCTGGTTTGTTGTAAGCTGAATGACTTCGTTTGCAGGGTAAGCTGATCTCTCATAAGTTATGTTGTTATCATTAGGATAGAAGCTTGTGAAGTTGAATGATAAGGCGTTTGTGTATGGAGTGATCAGGCAAAAGAGAACGGTGATTGTCAAGAGCTTACAGAGGAGAGAGTTCATCAATAACTGAAGACTTACCATTTTCAAGCTGCAGATGGCCATAATTGGCAGGGAGGTTGTAGAGATTAAGTTCTCATTTTCACCTAAAAAAGGTAATAATTGCTCAGAGTGCTTTGTCTTTTTCATTTGTCAACATTGTGATTTCTTAAAAACTGTGTCTAGCTTAGTTCAAATCTTCTCAGGTTTGGTGCACCTTCCAGAAAGTCTAATTTAGTCTACAATATATGCCAAGTCATCTTAATTATTTAATATATGATTAATTTTCATTGAAACAAGTGGATGATATCCTCATTGTTCAAAGGTCCATCACGGTGTGCTGCCATTAATTAGAAGGCAAGATTTAAAAATTGGGTGTTTTTGTCCAATTATATGTAGAATGGTCATTGTTTTGTCATTTTTCATGTTTGGGTACAGCCATGTTTTAATGTTTTTCTCCTGTTTAATTGGTCAAAATTTTCAAAATAAAATCCAGTATCCCATATTACTTCCCAAAAATGTAGTCCTATAATCCGAAATTTAGTGGACTTTTGAAATTGCTGTTATGATCGATTGTTGCCTTTGCAAGAGGAACTAAACAGAAAGGAAGCAGAATATGAAGAGAGATGTAGGTTTTCCAGATTCGAGGTCAACGCTCTCGGCATTTTGAGCTTTCATAATTTTCGGGGTGAGGAGTGAGGAAGGATGCTGCAAAGTGATGATTGTTAAGTCGAAACAATAAATATATACTAGTATTACTATTCCATTAGAGATGACCAGGTGAGTGGTTGCAGATTAATTTCATTAAAGATTCCCATTTAATCCCAGGAAGACAGCTACACAATCCTCTCCACACGTTGCAGCGTGGAATAGGAAGGATTGAAGTAGACTTAGTTGTTCATGATGTCGACTCTTATTAACATCCTTGAACTGTGTGAAATTTCGAAAATCTTAATATTAATTATCTATTCTAATGCTCTGTTATATGAACAAAAATGTATCATTTATACTGATACGTAATTGAGTTCCTATCTCATTTATTTTACCTCGTTTTAAGCTTATAATATTAATTTTACTCTATTTATCATCCCATTCAAATTTTTATATTTAAATATTTTTCTGATATAGAAATTCTAAAACTGTACCTAACTAAATACTCATCTCAATTTCCCTTCTCTTATTTCATGCCTCTCTTTTTTAAAAAAAATAAAATATATTTTATATTCGCTTAAATTTAAGTGTCTATAAGATGAATATTTATGATAGTGTTAACAGTCTAAAGTATCATTTGATTGCTATTTTTGTTATTTATTATTTGCTCTTTTAAAACATAAAAATCATACATCAACTATTTTGTCATATATTTAAATATATATATAATTTATATTAAATTATACCCAATTCAAACTATTATGATATGTATTTTATATTTGTGTGCAACGTATGAGTACATACCTAGTATCTTATAAAAACTAACCCATACACGACTTGGAGTCTTGCACACGGTCAAGACCAAGTCCTTGGCCCAATGGCCAATTGCAATTTGCAAAGACTTTTTAAGTCTTGTATCAAGTCAATGGTCTCCATCAAACATAGGGAGCAGAGTTGGACCAAGGTGTTGTTTATTTGTTTTTCTCTTTCCTACCAATTTTTGGTAAAATCGTTAATGACAAAGTTGTCAGACGTTGCTTTACAATCAGAATCGGGGAAAAGCACAGGGCAGCCATCGGCGCCCTGGACACGGCTCTCATATCAATCAAACACAAAGAAATCGTAATTCACGGCACTGAATATAGAAAATCAAATACTCGTATCAAAAGTATTAAACATAATCACGATAAGGTCGTAATCGATTCTCACCTATTCATGTCCTTTTTTACTTAATACGAGCCTAATCAAGATCTTAAACTTATATAAATTATATGATCTAGTTAGATTAACAGGATTACGACGAAAAACATATCTTTGTATGATAGTAACCATATTGTCAAAAATTGACTTTCGACGTTAATTTCTTGCAGTAACATTAAGGTAACGTTTAGTACTTTACAATGTAATGTGATTACGGGTAATGTGGTTGCAGGTAATGTAATTACAAGCAATGTCATTGTTGGGAAATAACATTACAATATTAGGTATATAAGTAAAATAATGATTAAAATACAGAGAATATAACATTACAGCGTTTAGTTTGCAAGTACTTGAAATGTAATATTAATTTTTAAAATTACCCTTAGTTATTAAAATATAAATTTAATATATTTATATTTTTTATTATTAATTTTTATATAATATCATCTTTTAAATATATTTTGAATGTCATATATTTCATTTTTATTTATTATTATAATCTTATATTTTTTATTTTTATTTCTTTAATATAATTTTTTATATTATATATTTTATTTTAATTTAGTTTACTTATATTATATAAATTTTAATTTTTGATATTTTTTTATTTTTTATTTTTTATTATATATTTTATTTTAATATTTTTATCTTAATTATAACATTATAAAATATTTTTAATAAGATAATAAAGTTGAAAGGTAAAAATGTTTTTAAAAATATTACAGAGTGCAATGTAATGTGATTGCATTGGTTTTGGACTGCAATCACATTACATCCCTTGACTTTAATGTAATTGCATTGCAATCTTACATTGCAGTGATATATGGTAAAATAAATACTGTAATGTAATTTAATTAAGCACATTACAAAAAATGTACTCTCACTTCTCTCATATCAAACGTTACCTAAACCTCGGTTGGTAGCACTGATTGACTATGGGCCATGGCCATGCAATATAATTTTGAAAAGAATTAGTAGCTTTGATTCATTTGGCCGAGATGTGATAATTCCTTTGGAGTATCAACTGTGTTCAACGTCTTGTATCGGTCAATGTGGCAAGCATGCAAAAGTGTGAGAAATTGTATATCTTGTGTATTAATTAACTATATTTTTGGTAATAAATTATTATTAATTTAATAATTATTTATAATTTATAATACAAATATTAAAATAATAATAAATTTTATAATTTATTTAAAATATTTATAAATTAAATAATAATTTCACAAATATTTAAGGATATTTTTATTCAAAATTTCTTTCAATAGAATTATTATCTATTGGAACTCTTTTCAATAATTGTTACTTTCTATGTGTATTAAAGTTTATTTTTCAATAATTGTTTTTTTCTACTCTATACATAGAATTTTTTACAATTCATTCAAAGATAGAATAAGATTTCTTTGATAGAGACAAATAAACTCACATTTAAGTTCTCATTCTTTCTAAATATTTCCTCTTAGATTTTCTTCTATTTAATTTACTCCTCTCTATTGTCCGCCTTACCCTGCCGTTTACATATCTCTCACATTTTTTTCGTCTTACTTACCTGTTTAGTTATTCTCTATAGTATATTTATCATCACCTGCTACAATTCTTAATATTTCAAAAACTGCTATAATTTTCTCCTCTTATAGCTCGAACATATTTTTGTAAAATTTTTTTTACAATATTACAATTTACATATCACGAAAACCGTCTACAAAATTTTGCATTTTATCTTCGAAAAGTCCTAAATTGCTTATGATTTTAAATTTTTGATGCGCCTTTTTCTAGTGGATTAAATTTTAAAAGTTTTCGAAGGTTGATGGCAATAATTCGTTGAGCAACAAGAAAGTTAATTTAATCTCCTTTATAAAAGTCCCTTGTCTCTTCTGCACAAGAAATTCCTATATAAAGATTTCAAGCAACAATCAATTCATGCGCCAATAAGGCATTGTGGCATAGTTTCCGTAGAGAAATACTGTAAATAATGTAGCACCAAATCTGACTTTTACCCGCTTGAATAATTGTGTTCTAAAATGAATTTTCATTGTTACCATACACTTTTATATTTCTAGTTTGCATGAAATTCAATAATGTCCCTGATTTTATTCTTGTTCTAACTATAAAATTGAAAACAATTCAGTCCCTAATGAATAAGCAAAACCAATAGTCTTAAATCCGCTTTTGCTTTTGTTCTAACAATTAGTTACAGTTTGGCGGGTGACCCTCAGCTGCTCTGCTCCCCACTCCGCTCCATCAGGAACCCATTTTCGTTTTGTACATTTATGACCTGATTGACTTTTCGAATGAAGCTACACATATCAGTAAGTAAATTAAACTTTTATTAACCATCAAAGTAAACATTATAATCTGAAAACCATTACAAAACACAAGAACAAGACTAAAAACTCAAGATCCAGCTCTTCTCCGCTACCCTCTCCCTCAAGGTTGGGACATGAACTAACTAACTTTCTAAATGGGCTTGTCAATAGCTGCGCGGAGCATTTACCATATGCCTAATCCAGCACGAATCAGTACGAAAAGAACAAAACACAAATTGGAGAATTCTAGGATGCAACGAGGCATCAATGAAAATATGAGTCAACGCTACAAATAACTAGACTTAATTAACTACTAAGAATTCGCAGAGCAAATACAACCGGCTTTTACCTGGCGGCTTAATGTGCCATTCAGCCTAAATATTTTATGCGAAGGTCACTTTGTATTTGTAGCTGGAGTACTTGTTCTAACCTTCGAGGAATCACCCTTAGAACTAGTGCCTGAAAGTTGGGCTTGGCTTCTGTTGGAGGCAGTGGTCTGGGATGAACTCGACGCAGAAGATACAGCAATAGTGGCTTGATGAGCTGCACTGTAAGTTGGAACTGGCATATCCAGTGGCAGCACGGGCACTTGAGCTTTGAAACCAAGGATATCAACGACCTGCGTTATTGATGGGCGGGCAAAGTAGTTTGGATGAGCGCAAGCCAGCCCAACTAAGATCAGGCGTTCCATTTGTTCCTTGTCATAATTGTCAGATAATCGTGTGGGTCTGCTGCATCAAAAATACTCTCTCTCCCATACAGTTCCCAAACCCACTCCACTAGTTTAGTTTTGAGTCTCTTGCCATTTCTATCTACTACCGCAATAGCCTTCTTTCCAGAGGCTATTTCTAACGCAACAACACCAAAGCTGAATACATCTGATTCCTTAATGGCTTGGTATGTCTCAAGACACTCTGGTGCTACATAGCCATCAGTCCCAAGCATAACCGTTGTTCGCGACCCTTGTCCATGCTCAACAAGTCTAGCCAGGCCAAAGTCACCTAACTTGGCATTGAAACTCAAATCCAGCAGAACCTTACTTGATTTGATGTCTCGATGTACCACACATTGTTCACATTCTTCCTGTAGATAGAACAACGCCAAGGCCAAGCCCATTGCAATTTTGTACCTATTCTCCCATGTCAACAAGCATGGTTCTCTAAACAGGTGGTAGTCGAGGCTTTTATTTGGAAGAAACTCATAGACAATGAGGAACTCCTGATTGTCATGGCACCAACCGATGAGTTGGACTAAATTCCTGTGCCTCAACCTGCTAATAGTTTTCACTTCTGATGCATACTCTTTCACCCCTTGTTGAGATTGTGGAGTTATCTTTTTGACAGCAATATTGCAATTCATGTCCCTCAAAAAGCCTAAATAAACCTTACCAAAACCTCCCTCTCCAAGCAGACCTTCATCAGCAAAATTATTGGTTGCAAATCTCAATTCCTTGTAGGAAACTTCCTAGGTGCTGTCACCATTTCTATTTCCACTTCCTTGCCCCTGTAATTTCCCTCCAGCAGAAAAACCAAACCAGAGTCAAAACCAAAAGCAGAGCAAAAATGCCACCAGCAACCCCCAAAATAACCCATAGCCATGTCCTGCTCTTTTTTCTGGGGTTGTCTGCAGGACTTGTTGAATTCGTTGTTGCTGCAGGTGCTGGTGTTGGAGGATTAGTCTGATAGCTTTTATGCATAGCAACTTGTAACCTAGAGCTGAAACTCCAGGAATAAATAGTATGTATCTCAAACAAAGACCCAGTGGTTCCTGAGAAGCCAAACGTAACCCATTCTGGTAAATATATGCTAAAATCCCATATAGTAGAAAGCCTAGATGAATTTTTTTGAGTATAATCATCGGTATCAAGCAAAACAACACTCAGGTTTTTTATCGTCGAGTTGTAACTGATGAAAGCATCAACTTTTCCCCCATTTTCAGTATCACTCCACCACCATGAGCGAGAGGTAAGAGACTTCTGGACTGTGTTGAGATCAATGGCCACGTGATCTGACATCGCGTTATCCCAATTATTGGAAAACGTATCAAATTCCACTGCAACAAATCTATAGTTAATGTAGGTCGGATCGCCATTTTCAAGCCCGAAGAGGCCGCCTCCTGAATAAGGCGGGATTTTTGACCCATTGGGAGCAAGGAAAAACGCAAACCCATCACCCTTTGAACTATTCTTGAGGGAATCTATGGCAAAAGAAAATTGAGTAGTGCAGTCTGCAAGTACGACCTTTCCGGATGAATTGTCCCAAAGGCGCATTGGTTTGGAATACGTGGCCCAACCACAACTTCCATTTAGACCCTTGTCCCTTTGGTTACTGGTGAGTTGGATTCTCGGCTGATGGGGAAGCATTACCTTCGTAAACTATTCCATGCATATTTGGGTCGAAGGCAGTGAAATTGAAATTGGTGTTGTCATCGGTTGTTGCCTTTGAGAGAGGACATAAACCGAAAAGAAGGATGCAGAATATTAAGAGAGATGTAGGTTTTCCAGATTTGAGATAAAAGCTCTCAGCATTTTGAGCTTCCATAATTTACCAGGGTGAGGACTGAGGAAGAATGCTGCAAAGTGATGATTGTTGGGTCTTCTCCACTAGCTTAAGTTGTTCAAAACAATGAATATATTGTACTATTCCATTTGAAATGAGGAAGGCCACTTGAGTGGTTTCACATTTCATACACGTAACATCATGGACTAAAGCATACGCACTGGACAAAGAATACCTTAATCTGGTTTCGTTTATTTCTTGAACTTTAAGGATGCACCTTTATATGTTTTAAATGATGGGATTACCTTGTTGATTCATTTTCCGATGAAATTCCCATTTAATCAAAAAAAGAATCGGAAGACAGCTAGAACAACAAAAAAGTAATCTTTTCCACACATTTGAATGCGGAATTAGAATGAAGGAAGTAGACTTAGTTGTTCATGATTTGGACTCTTATTAATATCCTTGAAGGTATGTTAATCATCTATTCTAATACTATACTATATCAGAAAAAAAGCATTTATACTCATACATAAAAAGGGAGGTTGAGTAATTGTGTTCCTATCTCATTTATTTTATCTCTTTCTTAAACATCATTTGGTTTGTTTTGTTTTTTTGTTTGGCTCCGTTCTTAAACATCTAATAATAAGTTCACTCTATTTATCATCTGATTATTTCAATTTTTTCTGATGTAGAAATTCTAAAACTCTAATTAACTTTATTACTACTCATCTCAATCTTCCCACTCTCTTATTTCATGTCTTCATTTTTTTTAAAGTAAAATTTATTTTATAGTTGCATAAGATTAAGTGTCCACTAGATGGATATATATTATAATATTGAAAACTCAAAATATCATTAATTTGATTGCTATCGTTAATATTTATTATTTGCTTTTGAAAGAAAAAAAAAATCCATTGGGATAAAAGTAGATAAAATCTTTGAAATATAAAAATTTTAAAAATATAATCTCTTTTAGAGAATAATAATGCATGATTTTAATTACTTTTATGTAAAATGGTTATATTTGGAGTGAATTATATGTATATTTATTTATTTTTAATCAAGATTGATTTGATTTGGTATAATATTAAAAAAAGTTCTTGAATTATAAAAAAAATTAAATTTTTTTTATTTTTTATTATGTTTAATTACATAATTTTATTTTTCATTTTAAATAAAAAACACTATTTAAAAATATAGATCTTCCTACTTGACGTGTGCGGTGAAGGCCAAGTCTTGGGCCCAATAGCGATAATTGGTCCGTCAAGTCAGTGGCTGCAATTTGCAAGGACTTTTTTAGTCTTGTATCAAGTCAAGGGTCCCCGCAAAACTAGGGAGCAGAGGTGGGCCCTCGCTAGAAAGTATTTTTCATTGTTCTCCTTCGTACCATTATTTTATTTTGGTAAAATCGTTTATGAGCAACAAGATTGTGGCATAGTTTCCATGGAGAAATGCTGTCACTTAATTGTACCACCAAATCTAATTTTACAAGGAGAAAAGATTGTGACAGGTAAATTCGGTTACACAAACTAATTAATCAATTTAACGCGGCACTGTAATAGTCAAAGTAGAAAAATATGGCTCACTTGCTTTAGCTCCAGAAGCCATAGCTACATCATACGTGGGAGTAGGCCTCGTACGTGGAAGATTTGGCAATGGAGCCTCAGAATTAAGAACCTGAATCGCCTGCCTTATTGAAGGTCTTAAATTGTGATCTGGATGGGCACACCTCAGTCCAATCATCAGCAAGCGTTCCATTTGTTTAATATCAGAGTCCAGACATAATTTCCCGTCTGCTACATCAAGCAGCCTTTTCTTCCCAAACGAGTCCCACACCCAGGCTAGCAATGCGGCCCGAGACTCTTCATATTTGGGCTCTATTGATCTTCTACCGCATGCAATTTCCAATGTGACAGCTCCGAAGCTGTAAACATCTGATTCCTTACTAGCTTTTCCTGAAGAAACGCACTCAGAAGCCATATAGCCCATAGTCCAGGGCAACAGAGTGGTTTGTGACCACGTTCCAGGATCGACAAGCCTAGCTAACCCGAAATCCCCAAGTTTGACCCATCTATTTCTCACTAAGCTTTTACTAAGCAGACATGCTAATGCTCCTCCCTATGAATATCTACTTTGATGTTGAGGCATTCCTTTAAGCATACATTTTTATAATCACAAATTGGGTGTGTTAATTGGAGTTCTTGACGTTTAACAGTGAAATTAAAGTTTTGAAGACATCAATAAAGTAATTAGAGTTCTTTTGAAAATAATGTTAGTCGTTGTGAAGACCGGAAAGAAGTTTCCAAGTCTTGAAGAATTTCAAGTGATCTTAAAACTGACACTTGCAAGGTTAGCAGGCAAGTACTTGCTTTTTCATGCTTATGATAACCTTCCATATTCCTAGAGACACTATTTTGGAAATATCATTGGAAAGGGATATTGGTCTGCCGGTGGCAGTGAGGTTTGATTTTCTGCTGTGGCTTTGCAAGACTCTTTTGTGTAATCTTGCAGGGAACCTCAAGGGGTTGGTTTTGTCCAATATGTTCATCCTGCTGATACTGCAGAAGCCGAATACAAGATGGATGAACAAATTCTTCTTCCTCGAGAGCTGACTGTTGTCTTTGCTGAAGAGAAAAGGAAGAAACGTGCAGGAATGAGGCGAAGAGAGTGAGGAAGGTAATCTTTCCAGAACATTTACTGAGTATGGTTTATCTATTCAGACAGTTTGAGAACAAATTTGGTATTTCATTGTCTAAGAAAGTTGCAGCGCAGAAGCTAGGTTAAAGCAAACATTCACGGAGTGGTGTAGAATCTTATGATGGCACTTCTGATCCCAGAGCTCTGTGTAGAAAGGGAAGGAAACTCCAATCGCTGCTTCAATTAACCGCTGGAGTCAAAGATTTTCTCACAATTACCACCTGCAAAATTAGCAACTTTCAGTTTAATTTTCGGACATAGCTGGTGCTTTGCAAAAAGTTCAGCCAATTTCTGAAATTATACCTCTTTAGGCCATGACTGTTGTTGTGACATTTGTGCTACTTTTCAATATGCTGAGAGTATACACGACCATGCATATTGACTTCTTTATTTGTATTAAGGACAATTTTAACTTGCTATCATGATGTAATGGTGTTCTGGACGTCCTTCTACGCTGTTTAGAATGTTTATAGAAACATATCAAAGAAACAACATTGACCAACTGCCACATCGTCTAAAATTTCTTTTTGTTAACTTATATTTTGAAATTTATTGTTGTACAATATATTTCAATAGTTGTTAGTAACATACAATACTAATTGTAATTCATCCATAAGACTACCTCCATTTTTTTTTTTACAAAAGAACCACTCTTGAACTAACACAAAAACTGTATAAAGTTTCCTACACTTTTTTTTTTCAACACTCAGCTTTATATAATTCAACAATATATAGTACGTAATTTTTCAAAATATTATTACTTCCACGAATTTCTTACACAATTCTTATTATATTTATTAATGACAAAATTCTTTTTAAGACTTTGAACAATGCTTGCAAAATAGCAATGCCTTCCAACACAAAACATACTAGTATTTTATAAATGGTATAATACTTAAATAAGTCTTTCAATTATTCAAAAAAATTTAAATAAACTCTCATTTTTTTATGACATTTAATCATATAAATATTTATTTAGCTCAATATAAAAGTATAAGAGATTAATTGAATATAATAAAAATATAAAAATTTATTTAAATTTTTTAAAATAATTTAATTTTTTTTACATATTATAAGTTTATAAATATATAAAAATATTTAATTATAATTTTAATAAATATAATGATTATAATAAGTTCACAGTACGTGTCATCACGAAACTTGTCAGTTTCTAGTGATTGATAAATTAATACATCTGATTGCCTCAAAAAAGTGCATAATAATTGGAGAAAAGAGCAACGGAATTGACTAACGTCAACTAGAAACTGATCAAGTTAAAACCTGGCGTGCACTATGATTCATGCCTGGCTGTATAATTCCATTTTTTGTGTGCAAAAGATGGTCGTCTTTTCCGGCATTGAGGTTTGGATGAAGTCCGCCTCGTGTCATTAGCCCAGTGGACATTCAGTTGTGAGACGCGGCTTTGACCAGAAGCTAGCCTTTCAGTATTACCCCTCCCCTTTGCCTGGGTGAAGTCCCCTTGTCAGGAATGGTTTCACCAAAGCCCTACCGTACCTCCAACCCACACTTCCGGATGTCAGTGGGCAGTGGCCATTGCTCTGTTAAGCCGGCTTATGTTGCGAACCAAATCAAAATACTCCCCAACTTTTGCACAGTAATTTACGTTTTCCTTCTAAATGAATAGGAAATTGAGATTTTCACCTGCGTGTTATTGGTTTCTAAGATCGCTTCTGGCTCTAGGCTTTTTTACTAGTTATCCGGCTCTAAGCCTTGTAGATAACTAATCCCTCCTTAAGTCGATCCAGTAGATGATGAGCCTCTTTAATTCTCAGAATTAGAGCAGTAGACGACCCCTTTTCAATTCTCAGAATTGAAGGCGGCTTTATGCTTTTTCGTAGTAAGACCCTTAAAGACCTTTTTTACTAGTTTCTAAGATTGCTTCCAAACCCCCCAGCTCTAACCAAGGCTTTATACAAAGAAAGCTAAGTGTTTAATTATGAATGATGTGGGATTAATTCCTAAAAAAAAAAAGAAAAAGGAAAAGTGACTAGTATTAAAGGTCTAAGGTTGAAAGGCAGGTACTTTATTGTTTTCATCTCATAAATTTGTTTAATGATATTAAAGAAAAAAGAGTTTCAAAATGAACTTTCTTTTTAACGTAATGTTTTGATTTTGCAGTAACCATATAAGTATGTAGTTTATTTAGATGGTAAATGCAACATCCTTAATGTAGTTTGAGTAAATTTTTTTCTCAGCCAAAATAAGTATTTATTTGTATAAACAATGCACTGTGTTACAGTGAGTGGAATTCATAAGACTATCCAGCATAAAGAATGCCTGACTTACAATAATTGCACAAGGCACCACCAATATACAACAAACACCTAGATATAAAAACAATAAACACTCAACTCTTGAACAGGCCAAGACAAATACAACCATAGAAACTTAGTGCACCTTATGCACACAATGCTGCAATCGTGACCAATCCAGTATAATTTACATTGTCAGCTCTCCAGAAATCATGAGTACAAAGTGATTGATTTTGGTAAGATATAAATCAAAGAATCTAGACTTGGCGAGCTGACAAAAGAGATGTAGATGCCGAAGAGCTTGAAGATGCGGTGAATTGTGAGAAATTGGTGCTATAACTATAGCTTGACAATTGGTTTTGTAGCCCCTCAGAGTCAGTGCCACCGTAAGACAATGGAAATGCAGAAACGTTCAGTGGAGGAGCATAATATATAGGCATAGGCTTCTTTGATGGGAGAATTGGTAATGGAGCTTCGAAATTGAGTACGTGAATGGCTTGCTGTAGCGAAGGCCTAGAATTTTCATCAGGGTGCGCGCACCATAGTCCGATGATCAGCAGTTGCTTCATTTCCTGCTTAACAAATTCCCCACGTAACCTTGGGTCACATGCTTCAAGCAGTTTTCCTGTTCCATACAGCTCCCAAACCCTCTCCACCAAATTAACTTTACCTTCTCCGGCCTTTGGGTCAATCGGGTTTCTTCCACAGGCTATCTCCAAAGCTACGACACCAAAACTATACACATCTGATTGTTTGCTTGCCTTACCTGCTATGTGGCATTCCGGAGCCAGGTAGCCCACTTGTACCAGCCAAAACAGTAGTTTGTGATCCTTTGGCATGGCCCACAAGCCTTGCTAGGCCCAAATCTCCAAGCTTGGCATTGAAATCAGCATCCAGCAAAACGTTGCTTGATTTTATATCTCTATGAACCACACATTGTTCCCACCCTTCGTGCAAGAATAGCAATCCTGAGGCCAATCCTCGAGCAATTTTGTACCTGACCTCCCATGTCAACAAGCTATTTTCCTGAAAGAGGTGAGAATCTAAGCTGCCTTGGGCATGAACTCATAAACAAGCAGGAGCTCTTTTTTGTCATGGCACTACCCGATGAGTTGCACTAGATTCCTGTGCCTCAATCGACTGATGATCTTTACTTCTGATGCGTATTCCTTTGCCCCCTGTTTTGATCCACCCGAAACCCTCTTGATAGCAACATAGGAGCTTGAATCCCTCAAAAATCCTTTATAAACCCCACCAAAGCCTCCCTCTCCTAGCTTCCCTACGTCCTGAAAATTGTCAGTGGCATGAGCTAATTCATTATATGAAAACTTCCTCGGTCCCGTTCCCCTTTCAAAATCATCATCTATTTCCTCACCAATGACATGACCATTTTCTTCATCCCTCCCAAATTTCTTTCTGAGCAGACTAGCAAGCCAAACCAAAAAAATTCCACCAACCAAAGCACCGGCAACTCCCAATCCTACTGCCAAACCCGTCCTGTTTTTCCGTCTTCTACTGGTCTTGAAAATGGGTTCCGGATCAGATATATTATTATCAATTTCTAAGCTTGAGCTGAAACTCCAGGAATAAATAGTATGTAGCTCAAACGACGACCCAGTGGTTCCTGAGAAGCCGAAAGTAACCCGTTCTGGTAAATCTTTGCCAAGATCCAGTATAGTTGAAAGACTAGATGAATTTTTACAAGTGATATCGTCGGTATCAAGTAAAGCAACAGTCAAGTTTTTTGTAGACGAGTTGTAACTGATGAAAGCATCAACCTTTCCCCCATTTTCAGTATCACTCCACCGCCACCGGAGAAAGGTGAGCGAATTATTGACAGCGTTGCGATCAATGGCAACGTGATCATACATCACGGGATCCCATGGATTGGGATACGTATCAAATTCCACTGCAACAAATGAATCATTAATGCAGGTCGAATCGCCGCTTTCAAGTCCCAAGAAGCCGCCTTCTGAATCAGGTGGGATTTTTTAGCCATTGGAAGCAAGGAAAACCGCAGACCCATCAGCCTTTATTGTACTGCTCTTGAGGGAATCTATGACAAAAGAAAAGTGAGTAGCGAAGTCTGCAAGTACGATATTTCCGGATGAATTGTCCCAAAGGTGCATCGGTTTGTAATACGTGGCCCGACCAACACTTCCATCTAGACCCTTATTCCTTTGGTTAATGGTGAGTTGGATTCCGTTTGACTGATGGGGATGCATCACCTTCATAAACTATTTCACGCACATTTGGGTTGAACGTGGTGAAATTGAAATTGGTGTTATGATGGATCGTTGCCTTTGAGAGAGCAACTAAACCGAAAAGAAGGATGCAGAATATACAGAGAGTTGCAGGTTTTCCAGATTTGAGATAAAAGCTCTCGGCATTTTGAGCTTTCATAATTTTGCAAGGTGAGGAATGAGGACGGATCCTGTAAAGTCACGACTGTAAGGTCGAAAACAATAAATGTATAGTACAATTTCTACTCCATTTGAGAGGAGATAGGCCAATTGAGTGGTTGCACCTGAATTTTCACTAAGACTCCTATTTAATTAAAAAAAAAAAACCTGGCTAATCGCTACACAAACAAAAGAAATCCTTAATTTCCTCACGTTACTACGTGGAATTACAGAGATTGAAGAAGACTTAGTCATGATTTCGACTCTTATTGGCATCCTTGAACGTAAGTGAAATTTTGAAAATCTTAATGTTATTTATTCTAATGCTATATTATATAAACAAAAATATATCATTTATACTGATTTATAAAAAGCAAGGTTGAGTAATTGAGTTCCTATCTTATTTATTTTCTCACTTTCTTAAGCATCAAATAATAAGTTTACTCTATTCAACATCTGATTAAAATTTCTTTATTTAAATATTTTTCTTATGTAAAAATTTTGAAACTCCAATTAACTAAATACTCTTCTCAATCTTCCCACTCTCTTATTTCATGCCTTTGTTTTTTAAAAGTAAAATTTATTTTATATTCACATGAAATTAAGTGTATACAAGATAGATATTTATTATAATATTAAAAACTTAAAGTATCATTTTATTTTTATTTTCATTATTTATTATTTTCTTTTTAAAATTAAAAAAATAAGAAAACCAATTCGAATAAAAATAAATAATATTTTTGAAACCTAAAAAAATTTAAAAGTTATATATTCTTTTTTGTAGAAAAATAAGCATGATTTTAGTTACTTTTACGTAGAACGTTCTATAATATTTGAAGTCATATAGGGTTATATAAAGACATTTATTCATTTTAAATCAGGGTTCATTTAACTTTCTATTATTTATTTTTGTTATTAATATATAAATTTGTTTAAAGAAAAATAAAATAGTAAAAGATTGTTAGTAAAAATCTTAAAAACATTGGTTGATCCATTCAATGAAAGCATCATTCGACACAACTTATTACATGTTTTCTAGCAAGGTGTAAGAAAAGCTTCATTTTATTTCATAATAATAATAGTAATAATTATAAAAAAAAGTTATTATTTTCTTCATTATAAATTGAATATACTTTTTTTAAATGATACGAAATTTTAAAAATGTAATATTTTGTTCTTTGTTAATCTTCAAAAAAAAAAAATTTTGTTCTTTGTTTTGTAATTTTCGCTTTTAAAATTGTATGTTAGAAGATTTCATCTAAAATTAGCCAAGGAAAGGTAACATTGAAAAGTTGATTCCAATTTGGAAAAATAAACATTATTTCAAAATATTTTAAAACAAAAATTTAATTTAAAACCGAAATTTTAATAATAACAATTAAACATGTTGGCAAGCGTTGACCATGGACGCGGGGGAGACAAGATCTTCGTCTTCGAACTTGATTTGCAAACGGTCGAGACCAAAAGTCTTTGGCCCAATGGCCAATCCACGCTAGTGTATGGTCAATGGTCTCCGTCAAAATAGGGAGCAGAGTTGGGCCCACGTTAAAATGTTTTAATGTTTTTTTTCCTTTGTACCATTTGTTGGTAAAATCGTTTATGATCAAGTTGTGAGGCTTTGCTTATAATTAATCAGATTTGGCATAGTTAAAATAGGGAAAGCATAAGGCGGCCATTGGAGATTGATTGTCTTAGTACTAATGTATACTTGTTGGATATCGTAGCACTAATTGCCCATGCCATATAATTCTTATACGCTTATTCCTTTTATATCTTGTTTTAAATAAATGGTTTGAATAATGCTACACAAAAAAGTAATTGGAACAACGAAACACATATCATGTGGATAGTAGTAAAAATAACCTCTTTTTTTTTTTGAAGATAGATAAGATTTCATTAATAGCTTGCTATACAAAACAAGTCATAGAAGCCTAGAGGTGCAGATAAGTCATAGTAGTAAAAATAACATGGAGTAAGTGGTACAATTCATAGATTAAATTTTCTTTATAATGATTTAGAGAGTTTGATTTAATGATTCAAATATGAAGGTAATTAGAAAATGTTTTTCTTAATATTTTCCTAAACTTCAAGGACATTTTTCGTCTTTCTTTTTACCCTTTTCATTTTACTCAAGAACAAAACTCGATACATATTTCATGACCACCTATTAAAAAAATTCAGTATTTTCAATAGCTATATAATCGGGTTTCAATAATTGTTATTCATTATGTATATTAAAACTCTTTCTAATAAGTGTTACTTAATAGATACAATAAAACTTATATAAATTAATACTAAATAAATTATTTAATCAAAGTTATTAATTTATTGAGTATTAATTTATAGAAATTTTACGATACCTTGATAAATAATTTTTTTAATAATTAATGTATAAATTAATAAATTAATAATTTATTGATTAAATAATATCTTGATTAATTAATAAATTTTTATGGTCCCAAAAGTGTTAATTTATAAAAATTTTAATATATATATATAACTTTTCAATAATTATTACTCATTATGTGCATTAAAGTGTATTATTGAGTAATTAGTTCTTCTTGCTCTCTATATAGATTTTTGATAATTTATTCAAGATTGAATAAGATTTCCTTGATAAAGGTAAATAAACTTTCACATTTAAGTTCTCTTTATTTTTAAATATTTTCTCTCAAATTCTCTTCTACTTAACTCTTTTCCTTCCTATTCCCCGTCTTACTCTACCCCTTATCTATTTTGTATATTTTCTTTGCCTTGATTTTACTACTTATTCTCTACTCTATGTTTATCATCACTTATCACACACTGTTCTAGTTTTTTTCTCAAGTCACCTGCAACACAATCGTTTTACTTATTAGTAAGATTAACTCTTCCTAGCTATCACAAGAAACTCTCTACAATATTTAGATTTTATCTTCAAACAAAATTCTCAATGGCTTATGGTTTTATATTTTCCATATGCATGTGCACTAAAATTTTTAGATTTAAAGTTTTCTAAAGTGGAAGGCATTAATTAGTCAAGCAACAAGAAAGTTAATTTAATCTCCTTTACAAAAGTCCCCCATCTCTTCTGCACAAGAAATTCCTATGTAAAGATTTCAAGCAACAATCAATTCATCCGCCGATAATATAATGTGGCATTGTTTCCATGGAAAAATGCTGTCACTTAGTTGTACCACCAAATCTAATTTTAGAAAGAGAAAGGAGAAAAGATTGTGACAGGTAAATTTGGTTACACAAACTAATTAATCAATTTAAGGCGGGACTGTTATAGTCAAAGTAGAAAAATATGGCTCACTTGCTCTAAGTCCAGTTACCGTAGCTACATCATACGTGGGAGTAGGCCTCGTACCTGGAAGATTTGGCAATGGAGCCTCAAAATTAAGAACCTGAATTGCTTGTCTTATTGACGGTCTTAAATTGTGGTCTGGATGGACACACCACAGTCCAATCATTAGCAAGCATTCCATCCGTTTAGTATCAAAGTCCAGACATGATTTCTCGTCTGCTACATCAATCAGCCTTTTCTTTCCATACCAGTCCCACACCCAGGCTACCAATGCGGCCCGAGACTCTTCATATTTGGGCTCTATTGATCTTCTACCGCATGCAATTTCCAATGCGACAACTCCAAAGCTGTAAACATCTGATTCCTTACTAGCTTTTCCTGAAGAAATGCACTCAGGAGCCATATAGCCCATAGTCCCGGCCAACAGAGTGGTTCGTGACCCCTTTCCATGATCGACTAGCCTAGCTAACCCGAAGTCCCCAAGTTTAGCATTGAAACTAGAATCTAACATAACGTTGCTAGTTTTTATATCCCTGTGTTGCACACAATCATCTCCTTCCTCGTGTAGATAGAACAGAGCTGATGCTAAGCCTTGCACAATTTTAAATCTCACCTCCCAGGTCAATAAGCTTTTGCCTTTGAAAAGATGAGAATCTAGGCTACCATTGGCCATGAACTCATAAACCAGTATCAGATCCCCTTTTTCATGACACCAACCAATAAGCTTGACCAGATTCTTGTGCCTCAATCGGCTAATGATCGTCACTTCAGATGCATATTCCTTGATTCCTTGCTTAGAGGCCTTTGAAACCCTTTTTACAGCAACATAGGTATCCAACTCCCTTAATACCCTCTATAAACTGCACCAAACCCTCTCTCTCCTAGTTTTAGTTCTTCTTTGAAATTACTTGTCACTTTAACCAATTCTACGACGGAAAATTTCTTAGGTCCAATTCCATTTTGAAACTCACCGGCAGAGAAGTCATCAGATATGTGATCATCTAATTTGTTGTCCTTGTGTCTTTTTCTCCTCGAAATGAACCAAATGAAACCTAGGCCAAGAATCAAAGCCCAAGCTCCAACGGCTACCCCCACTACTAATCCTTTCATGTCCTTTCTTTCTTTCGAAGGAAAGAAATGTGGCGCAGAATCAGGGTTTGGCGTGACTGCTCCAATGATAGATTGATTCCCATCAGTTGGACGCTCGCCAACAAAGTTACCCGGAGGATCATAGTTACAAACAACAAAAGTACCCCCATCACCGCATCCTACTTGTGCACATCCAAGACGAGTTGAATCAGCCCAGATCACTTGAGTATAATGGCCACACGATCGGCCTGAAGCACAGGTATTAGATTTCAAGTCATAATTGGTTTTCTCACCGATCCACAATTCCACAGCATCAGTTGCAGAAAGGTTACCAGTGCTCATTGCAAGATTCTCACCATAAGGCCCTCCTGAATGCAAAAGCTTGCAGTCCTTTCTCCTCATGTTGGCATAGTTTATCGCATAGGCTGCCACACTATCGTCCCAAGTCATGGGCTGAACGCCAACAGCCGCACGAGCAGCGTTGTGAACGTTTATGAAGGCTTGTGGTGAATCTTGCGAGTGAGTTGGACTGGTGCACTCGCAACTGTAACAACGGTAGGTACACCACTTGGTGCTTGCGCAGCTATTGTAGTTGGAAAAGCAACGGTAGTTGCACTGCTAGACAACTGAATAGTGGGGGGCGGTGCAAGTACTGCAATAACAGTACCTACCCTCTCATGATAACTTACTTTCTCTGGAAATGAATGGTTAGCACCCATATGCGGGAATAGAGCTAAGCCGATCAAACAAAAGGTCAGTGAAATCTTTCTTAACTCCATTTCCATTTAATGGAGTACTAGCTCGTACTAGCATCAAAGGTTGCTTAAATTATTGGTAATATGAGTGGCAATTATGCCAATGCCAATGTTACGCGGTTTGAACTTAATCGGTCTTGGCGGGGAAGTAACGGTGTTCTCACGATTTCAAGACTAGAATAAATGTAAAGCCCACAAGCCCCAAAGAGAGTAATCCGACCAAGTTTCCCATGTCAAGAAATCAACAGAAGTTTCTTAAGTCAAGTTATAAAAAATAGAAAAGTAGCTCCATATGACCTTAGTATGTATTCATTGTTGAAGGAACAATGGAAAACAAAAATGATGAGAGATTAATTGTTAATATAGTGAATGAGAACAAAAATGAGACCCAATATGACATAAACATTTTAGGATAGAAATGTTCTTTTTGAAAAAAAATACATATTGTGAGGTTCATCTTTTTTCTTATTATGTAATAGGTCATAAAACTATCTTTTAGATTATGATCAATTACTTGATAATAAAAACTACCTTTAAAAAAATAATTAGATATGCCGTGTTCATATAAAGAGGAAATTTTTCTCAAATGCACTAAAAAATCTTTATTTTCAAAATAGGGTCATTCAATTCTATTCTTATTTCGGAGATAGGTATTCAATTCTCTTCCATGTAAGCATATAATTGCCACATCAGTCTTTAACTTCTCATTTAAGCTTGAATTGCCTGCCTTATTGAGGGTATTAAATTGTGATTTGGATGGGCACACTACAGTCCAACGATCAATCACATGCCATTTGCTTACTATCAAAGTCCGAACTTAGCTCCTATTGGTTACATCAAGAATCTTATCCTTTCCATACAAATCCCACACCCAGGCTACCAATGAGGTGTGTGTAAACCATTGCTCCGCCTAAACCTCAAAATCAAAAGCGTGCGCAACGGAGATATTTTTTCTACAAAAAAGTCGGTAGAAATTTAATACATGAGAAATTTTAATTTATGTCATCAATTTTTCTTTTCTCAATCATCATGAGATTCATTAATAGAAATACAACTCCATGGTCTTAAAACATAATGAACCATGAATTAAAATGAGAATCGTATTCTCATAGCAAGGAATAAAACACTCAGAACAAAATTTTCCACTTAAATAAAATAAAGACATGCACAAACAAACAATTCGAACAGATACAGTAATAAGAAAATCATGATATACATTGGATTGTGGGGGGAGAACCAAGTCTTGACGAGTGATGGGGGTGTTAGTGTATTGTTTTTAAGTCCTAGATATCCCCAATCTTAGCACTAGTGTATTGTGGGGTTCATCTTTCTTCTTATTATGTAATAGGTCATAAAACTATCTTTTAGATTATGATCAGTTACTTGATAATAAAAACTACCTTTTAAAAAATAATTAAATATGTTGCATTCATATAAAACGGAAATTTTTCTCAAAGGCACTAAAAAATCTTTATTCTCAAATGGGGTCATTCAATTCTACTCTTATTCCGAAGATTGGTATTCAATTCTTTTCCATGTAAGCATATAATTGCCACATCAGTCCTTAACTTCTCATTTAAGCCTGAATTGCCTGCCTTATTGACGGTATTAAATTGTGATTTGGATGGGCACACCATAGTCCAACCATTAACCACATGCCATCTGCTTACTATCAAAGTCCTTACTTAGTTTCCTATTGACTACATCAAGAATCATAACCTTTCCATACAAATCCCACACCCAGTCTGCCAATGAGGTGCGTGTAGACCATTGCTCTTCCTAAACCTCAAATTCAAAAACGTGCGTGACGGGACATTTTTTCCCAAAAAAGTGTGTAGAGAATTTAATATATGAGAAATTTTAATTGATGTCAGGTTTTCTTTGCTCAATCATCAAGAGATTCATTAATAGAAATACAACTTCATGATCTTAAAAAATAATGAACCGCAAGTTAAAATGAGAATTGTATTCTCATAGCGGGGAATGAAACACGCAACAGAACAAAATTCTCTATCTAAACAGAACATAAACATCCACAAACAAACAATCTAAATAGATGCAGTAATAAGAAAATCATAATATATGTTGGATTGTGGGTGGAGAACCAAGTCTTGACGAGTGATGGGGGCGTTAGTGTACTGTTTTTAAGTGCTAGATATCCTTGAGCACTAGTGTATTGTGGGGTTCATCTTTCTTCTTATTATGTAATACATCATAAAACTATCTTTTAGATTATAATCATTTACTTGATAATAAAAACTACCTTTAAAAAAATAACTAGATTTGCTGCGTTCTTATGAAGCGGAAATTTTTCTCAAAGACACTAAAAAATTTTTATTCTCAAAATAAAATCATTCAATTCTATTCTTATTATGGAAATGGGTATTCAATTCTCTTCCATGTAAGCATGTTATTGTCACATCAGTCCTTAACTTCTCCTTTACGCTGATTTCCATTTCCCAATCGCCTTCCTTCTCAGGAGCCCAACCACCCAAACCTTTTATTGCTTTCACAATTCTACTTACTGATTTAATGCTTTCACATAATCTTTGGATCCTCCATGAAGCTAATAGGTAGAAAGACAGGTAACACTTCCTGCCGAGACCAAGACAAAGCATGCCCTGCATGCCAGCATCAAACCACAAACACATATAACTATTACATCTAATATAAGAAATTAGAATAAGGTAAACTAAACATTTAACGAATCAATTAACAAACCTAGTATATATAAATGGATAAATCCGACATAAAATTGGATCAAATCTACACATGATAATGAGACTTGAACTTAGAACTTAAAAGGTTTCAACATCTCTTGTATTTAGAGGAGGCGTCATTGGAATTGAGAATAATTGACTGATGAAGGACATATGTAACAATTCGTATTTTTCTTTTCCCTCTTTTTATTTAGATTTTTGTGTTAATTGGTACTTAAAACTTATTCATGGATCCTATCATTTACTTATTAAATTTTACCATGCAGTTTTGCTTTCAATATAAAAAATACATTTTAGACCTACAATTTATTTAACGTTAGTGTTTTTCATGAAAATATGATTATTAATGTTGATTAAATGAGGATTAACAATTACAATCCACAAACTTGATCATATTACTTTCAATAATTAAGTTAAGCATAAGAACTAAATTTCTGTTAATTGTTTATTCAATTATAAATTTGGTTTGTCAAAAAGATTTCCTTTTGTATTTGTTATTTCCATTGTTACATATTAGTGTTAACTCAAGGAAAAGATATACAGTCAATGCATATGCTCAAAAGGAAAAAAAAAACTTTTCAAGCATTGATTAAGTGTTTCTCTTGCCATAATATGGAACTAAAACTAGCAGTTTGAAAGGATATAGAATGAAGTGTTCATAGGAGATATTGTAGCATATTGAACAACCAAAAACTCCCATTTCAAAAAGAATGATGGTCACATGTAAATCTAAGTACATAATTTAGAGATCAGTTTAACGAGGGATTGTGATTGTCAAATTAGAAAGAAATGCATCACCTGATGTAACGTCAGAAGCAGCAGGTATATCATGCGTAGCAATATTCATCTTGGCTGAAAGATTTGGCAATGGAGCGTCAAAATTAAGAGCCTG
>NW_018397254.1:8722725-8791679 GCF_002168275.2 Theobroma umbraticum | reverse complement strand
TTGTAGTTTTAGTGTGTGGGTTTGAGAGTGAGCTTTGTATAGAGTTTTAGGTTTCAATTTGAATGGATTTTGTATATAAATTTTTGGATGATTTCAATTTGATATTATTATTTTAGGTCTTTTTTGGGGTTTGTACAGGGCAGAATAATATTTTTTATTTTCTCTGACTCTTGGTAGGTTAGGCCTTCATTTGTATGGTAGCATATTGTTCATTTTGTTTTGTATAGTTTTATTGTTCATTTAAATTAAATGGGTGTGAAGTCTGTTGTAATTAAAGTTTATTAAGAAAAATGAAAAACAAGAAATAATAAATAACATTAAAAGTTATTCTTGTTAAATGAAAAATAAAATATGACATAAAAATATACTTCATTAAATAATATTTTAAAATATTTTATTTATATATTGGATAAACTTTTTGTACACCTCCTATCGTTTTAACTTTTCTTATAGGACACTTATAAATATTTTTTTCTCAATTAGAATATCGAAGGGATTATGTTATTAATTTTGTCTAGTAAAATTACTAGCTATTTTCAATTTAAAGTTACCATATATATTTGTTCACACTAAATGGTATTTTATGATTTTAATAGGTAAAATTTATTGTCTAACTTTTTGTGGGAATAAAAATTAGTCATATGGTGCTAATTGAGAAAAAGTATATTTATAAGATACTAATTGAGAAAAAGATATCCATAAAATACTAATTGAAAAAAGCGAGACTGTGTGTCATATGAAAAAAGTTGAAATTACAATATATATATATATATATATATATATATATACACATAAACATTTTAATGAAATGCTTATCAATTAACTATTAATCTTATGATAATAAAATATCAAAATATAGAATTAATAATAATTAATTATAATATAAATGTTAAAATTAATTTTAATTTTTTATTTTCTTCTAAAGAAATAAATTAGTTAATTTTATAGAGTACTTTAATATGCTTATATTATTGTTCATATGGAAAATATAATATGCTTCTATGTTTATTTAAATAGATTTAAAAATAATTTTACTGTTATAATTTCAGAAAAGAAAAAAATTAAAATGAAATAAATGTAACATAAAAATAATATACTTGATTAAGTAAAATATAATAGGATTAATATATTTAAAATGTTACTTAATTTATACGTAATATATTCATTGTATGAGAAGTGATATGATATATAAAAATTATACTCCTACTTAACTTTATTTTTTTATTAAGTATAATTTTTTAATTATGAATTAGAAATCAAATTTGGTAGAAAAATACATACACTTGTTGTTAAATAAAATATTTAAGTGTTAATTTTATCTTTTATTTTATTAACTATATATAAAAGTAATTTTTTGAGAAGTTTAGCTTGTTATATGGGTTAACATTTAGAAAAAAAATTTAATTAATATTAATTACTAACATATAAATAATATTGTGAATATTTTTATGATATATTCATATTATCATATCAGATATGTTAAAAAACATAAATATGTTTAAAAAATTAAAAAAAATGCAAAATTCTAATTAATTCCTGCTCCAATGTCGTTTTGAAGGCGTTGTAACTGTGTACCTCGTAGTACATATCTGGCCCAACAGTAAATGAGCCCAAACCAATAGACTGCTGTTTGCCATCTGTCTGTTCTAATTAATTATTTGAGCTTAGCAAAGAAATTCATTAAAATTAAATAAGGGAGAATAAAAATTGGATCCAACAATTATGGATTTGATTCTTTCACATTTTTATTTTTCAAAATTATTTTTGTTTTACATAAATAAACTTCTTGATATTTTTTTATGACAAATATCATCAATCTTAACTAGATATATATATATATATATTGTTATTAATCTTTCATCATTCTATAGCTATGAAATGAATGTTTTATAAACCTTTGTATTATTATTGATCTTTTATATGGAATCCATCAATTCTTAGGTTTCAATAAGCAAATTAAAATCGTATTTGGGTTTAACCCAAACTGTTTAAGCTTTTAATACTTGCATATATTTCACCAACTTAAAATATTTACTGAGATTCTTAAAATAAAAGCATGTTGACTTATGTCCAAAATATGTTCATAAAAAAGTTATTACTATATTTGTTAATTTAAAAATGGACGGAAATATCTATTGCAATGAAAAATATTAAGGAAATGGAGAATATTTTAGCTAAATCCATGACTGACCTGACTATGAGACTCTAGAATAAAGCTCGGGATATAGACATGCTAAGGAATAGGATTGAAGAACCTATAAACTGGCCTATCCGCCACAGCCACGGATTTATACATACTGTAAACAAACTCAACAAAGTTCAAATTATACTTAAATTCATCTATTTTATAAGAACAGTAAATTTACGAGAATTTGGGAATGGAGATTTTCCAGGGTCCTATATACGGCTAGCTAGAAACACCACCTATGTCCCAAGAACAGTGTCAGTTTCATCAGATTCCAATTGATTCTGTCGGCAAGATTATCGTCCAACTCTCAGGCAAGTTCCAGCCAATGTCTTTCAATGTTCACTGATCGAGTTTCATATTCTTTAATTACAACTTGCAGGATCAATAGTTTTCCATGATCAGCATCATCGACTGGGTTCCAATCGGACAGAGACCACATTCGATTTTCCATCCGATCTACAACACGCAGGCAATGAAACTATCGTGTGTATCAGCCTGCAGCCTGCGGCTAGCTGGTGCAACTTCTTCACACCCAAAGTCCAGCTTTTACATCTTGTGGGGTAAAAAATCAAATACCGAGTCATTTAGTCGTGAAAGAACTCTTTTTTGGTCAAGGACTCAAGGGTATCAACACTCTAAACCTCGTAGGTGAAAAAGAATAAAAGGGTTCCATTATATTGTGTGTATATATCTCAAGATTATAGTGCTTCAAAAGCTTAGTTTAATTGCAATATATTTAATTTGCGTTGTGTGTACATCAGTACATGTTGTATTGTCAAGTACTTACTGTCCTAGCATATAGTATTTGTTTAGTTTCTCTCAATGTTGACAAAGTTTTAAGTATATAGTACAATTGGTTATTTAAACAATGTTGAAAAATTCATTGCATGTTTTAGCAAAACTTCTTTCTCACCTCATTAGATAAAAAAAAAAACCTATTGTTATTGCATTTCGTCACAATTTACTTTGTTAAATTAATTAGAATCGAATAATATAACAATTAATAATAATCTGTTATTGTCAGATTTCAAATTTTTATATATATATATAAAAGAAGATGACTGATCGACAACAGAACTTTTATTATACTTAATTATATATGATAAGATGTACCGCTGTTTTTCATTATATAATTATATTAGTGGTTTGAAAAAGTTGTAAGAAATAAACATGGAATTAAAGTTAATTATGCACTCTATTGTTAAATTAGTCAAGCAAAATATGATATAAAAATGATTAAAAGTGTGATGAAAGAAAACAATCAAAATATATATAATTTGTGGTGAAAGCTATAAATATTAAACCGAAGAGGAAATTAATTATGAGTAATTAGAGATCAACTTCACTTTCAACATATGAAAAGGGCCTACCAAGAGGACAAACAAACAACAACAACATCATTTCATTTATTTGATCACTTTGACTGATCTTTTGATATAATTAAGTTGGAGAAATGAGATGTAAACCTGAAATCACTCTTTTCAAGAAGAGAAAAACTTCAAATTAATCACATAAAATTTTACTCACTAAACTAAACTTCAATACAAGGAATATTAAGAGAGAGGTAATAACACCTTGAGAAGAACTAAGGAATCTTCAACTTTTTATTCGAATATATATAGCAATGGTGGCGTTGCAAGATTCCAAGATAATTAACTTAATAGTTGCTTTGCTCAGCCTTTTCCATGGTGTGAAAAGGGCAAAAAAAAAATAGAAATTCAACTATTATTCATTCGAGATCGGAAAAGTCCTTTAGGAATTTGTAATGCAGACTGCGGAGATTAGTTTGGCTTCGATGTGGCAAATATCTGCACTTGCGGTATTCGTGAACAGCAAGTCAGCAACAATGGTTCTGCCTTTACAGCTTGCAGATGTCATTAAATTAATGGAGTTATGAAGATCCTCGTATCTCTAAATAATTAATAATTAATTGGGGTTAGCTCCCCGACGTTTATCCTTTCCCATTTTACAATAGGATTGGAGTGTGAACACCTTTTAAACTATTCCAAATTCACATGATCAATGCAACATAGTTAAATCTGTCAAGGGATTAATCAATACATTTTTTTCTTTACTTTTGGTTTGATGATATAATTAAGGATTCATTTCGTTGCTTTCCAAATTATTGTACTTCCCAGCATAGAAAGTCTGTAAATCTTGGGCTTTCCCTATTCTCTTTGACTAAGGGAAAAATCACGTCTGCCAAGAACTTAATTATGCTATTAAACCTAGGAAGGATCGTGACTTAGTAAACGTACATGTTTCCACTGTTGGGATTACGAGCTAACGTAAAAGATTTGGGGCATTCAGATGCAATTACTTTTTGTACTTGGTCAAAACTTAATCTATGATTTGTTGATGATTGACACTTGGCCAATCTCCTTAGTTGTAGGCATCAAGTTTGTACTGGTAGTAATTACGTAACTTAGTATATACTGTACTGAAAATTCTGTTCCTTAGAGTTAGAGTGTTTTAATCCTAGGACTTTACTATTGGTTTATGCGAGGAAACATCGTATCTCCATTGGATATAGGAAACCTGATCACATGGGTCTGACCAATTAGAAGCTTAGCTAAGAAACATTTACACTTAATCCTATATTATATGACTAGGAGATGTAGGATGGTCCCCCAAAGAACGTATATGTATATATATAAATGAAATAGTTAGTAACGTTTTATATGCGTTTTCCAACATGGTTTATAATATAAACTTGATTTGAATTAGGTTTATAGTATAGAATAATATACCTCTAACATGTAAACGTGATACAGTACTCCTCTCAGTCATTGTAAAACTCATAGCTTATGGCTCATTTGTACGACTGTTTCCCATTGGGTTAAGCTCGAAAAAGGCGTGCGAAAGCATAAACTAGTGGTGGGCGATCATTGTGTCTTCCACGTGCGTAAGCCCATAGTTGCATCATGCATATGCTAGAGGAAGGAGAAGGAATGGATCGTCACAAGCTGTGTCGTCATGGCCGGCCCCAAGCCTAAACTAAGAATGGGAATATGGAGCTATCCTTGATATAGTAAACCCTGTTTTTGATTTCAAACTTTGAAAACGCAAATCTCTTTTTCTTATTTTAATTGTAACAAAAAGTTAAAAAAGATGTCATTTAAAAAAAAAAAAACAGAGGAGATAGCAATGCATCAAGAGGAAAGTTGATGAATTAATTTCTATTTGAATTAATCTTGGTTTTGATCAGGGACAGAGCAACTTTTGTTGAGGGTCAAAGACGAAGAGAACTCCATATAAATTAATATCATATAACATTAAAAGAAGGATGCTCTTACAACATTACAAACAATTGTCCTCTAACAAATCATATAACATGTTCATTAATATCAATACTTATTACACGATAAGCATAAAATAAAATAATTATTGCAACAAAATTATATATGACTATTCATTATCAGATTATATATTGTATCCACCAAGTCAAAAATAATTTATTCAACTATATGCCATTTGATTCCTTAAATGAAAATTAAGAAAGAGGATGATCAAAAACCAATAAAAATTATATTATAAGCTTCAAGCCCTAAACCCCTTAATTTAAAAGGACGGAAGATGATGCCTAACTTTGAACATCATTAAACCAATTAATTTATCAAAAGTTAGAGGATACTCTTGGCAATGTAGCAAATATATAGTAAAAAAATATAAAAAAAATTTAAGAATTTTGATCCCCCATAAATACACTACCCTCCACCCTTGGTTTTGATATACTAATTAACAATTCTCATATAAAATATTTACAAGTGCTCCTAATCAAATACACTGGTAATTAAACATTTTCAAATTCAAATGAATGAAGATGAATATTAAGGTTTAAGGGATGAAAGAAGGGATAGAAGATTACCCTGTTGTTATGTAATCTAATTAATAATAACTAATGGTTTTCATGAGCCTAATATAATAAGATTAAAAGAAGAAAGAATACGTTTTTATTTTTGCACAAACATAAAGGGACCTCTAGGCTCAATAAAAGTATAATAATGTTTGCACAATCAAAACTACCCAAAATTAAAAGAATGGTATACTACTCAATTCTCTCTGTTATGCAAACTTATTTGACTTAATTTTTATAGATATGGTAGTAATAATTTTTTATTCATATATAGTAAGGAAGGCTTTTTTTATACATAACCATGTTTTCTATATAACTCTAACTCCGCATGTGCTTAAAGAAGACGTGCCTTTATTCTTCTTTAACCTACATTTATTTCGAAGCTCTTTGCTTCCAACTCAGCTATTCTTCTTTATGCTTTTCGAGTAATCAATTATATAAATAGAAAAACACATCCATATATATATATATATATATATATATATATCCCAAAAAAAAACATATATTTCATTTTACTACTATATTAATACTCCTAATTGGGAAGAATCTATGCATTCGTATTTCCTAATTAAGTATTACATTGGACTTTTTATGAATAGGCTTTCATATGTCCCATAGAAAATAACATTATTTTTTAATGTTTTATTTTGGTACAGAACTGCTAATTAACTAGCAATTTTGATTTACTAATATTATTGCAGTTGCAAGGGCACCAAATGCTACCTACACCAGGGATTCATTCTGTAGAGCCTTTTGCATCATCTTGGGCCACCACTTTGCTTAATTCGGTTCATGCAATCACGATGGGTGTTTATATTTTAAATTTCCATTTACAGATTCCAAATCTGGCGAAATGTATATATTTACTTGTAGCATTTTGCCAATCATACAAGCTAGGCATAACGCATTTGGCTTAAAATAACATATTATAAGTCGAAACCTTTTTGTTTGTCATGTTGCTATTTTTTTTTTCTGGTTCAAAATGTTGGTAAAGTTGAGTATTAAGTTAGTAGCAGTATATGCTTTGTTGGACATATATTATGAAAATTTCACAAATCCATTTAAAAAGAAGATTATGGTGACATTTTTTAATCAAGTTGAAATAGGTTAATATAATTATTAATCAATGCGCTAATATTTCAAAATTTGACTGCAATTATGAGCATATTTCCGGAAGATGTAAAAGAAGTAAAGAGTGGGGTATATTTCATTCCTCTAGAGTCTAAAAGAGTGGATATTAGCAGATCAAGGCTTTCCCCAAATCATAATAGGTTCTATTATTTTCACTATAATATGCAAAGAGAATAAACCTAAGATCATACAACCTTAAGAGTAATTAGAACACATGCATGAAGAATATGTTCTGCTTTCATCATTTTCCAATTAAAAAAGGTAAAATAAATAAATATATATATATTGCTCTTCAATTTAAAAAACAAATGCAAGTGGGAGTTATTTTGTTCACAAGAAAATGTAAAGGGAAGTGGTTGTTGCTATTAATACCGAATTGAATGGTGCAATCCATAAAATAAAAATTGTTTCTCTCTCTCTGTCTCTTCTCTCTTCAATTTCCCATTTTTTTCCTTGGAAATCAGATGGGAGGTTGCTCATTGATAGTTGCAACTCCCAACCAACAAGCTGGTTGCAAGAAAGAGCCAGATATAAGCCTTTTCTTGGAAGATTTTGCTCACACATGGCTCAGTTTGCCTCTTTAGGAAACCTTATTGAAGTCGAAAAAAAACAACTTTCGTTGCTAACATTTTGGACTTCCATGCGTATATTTTTCTTCGATGCAGTTTGCCACTTGCAGACCAACTTGCTCACCTGCATGATCAACTCCATTCTTTTTCTATATTTAACTTTGAACTGTCCTATATGGGAAATTGGAGCGAAAGCCTTCATACCTAAATTATTGCCCTCCACGAAGGATTGCCAACCATTAATTGCACTAGTTTTCTAAGCCTTTAGACATTTTTGAGTGATTAAAGTTAATTTATTAATGTACACATAATACTGTAATTAAAGCACATTTTAAGATATATGGTAAGCCACTTTATATTGCCTTATTTAATATTCCTCATATAATATGTAGATCCTTTATTACATAATTATCTATTTATCTATATATTCCCATCTCTTGTTAACTCCAACAGCTGATTATACATATATAGAGGATATAAATTATCAACCTCACATTCTTTCTTTCCTTTTGCTATGAAAATAGTTTTGAAATTGAAAGCATGATCAAGTTATTTTTTTGTTACCAGAATAGCTTAAATTGTTAGTGATTATCATTTTGGTATAATTAAGAGCTAAGTTTAACTTGAGGAGTTTTATTCTCTTAGGAAGCCTCTTAAGGTTCAAATCTCATTTTCTCCTTTTTTTTTATTTATTTTCTTTGGTGCAATTTCTTTTTTTTTTTTGAAAGATAGGCGCAATCTCATTTACTCTTTAAACTTTCTTATCTCTATATATATTTTAAAAACCCTAAACAAATTGAGATAACTTTTAACTCCTCCTCTTCCTCTTAACCGGTATCAAATAAGTCCTTCCCTACTCTAAACCAAATTTAATAAAAAAAATTCATTAACTATTATTGGTGATAAGATTTTTTATTAATTTTGGTTTACTTAATCTGTTCACACCTACTTGTTCTTTCAATTTAATAATAGCAAACTTGACTACGAATAAAATTAAACCATAACTTCAAATTCAACTCATTAAATTAAATGATATTAATATTAAATTGAACTTCTGTCACATGTAAATTTAAATCACCGTCCATGCTAACCTCTTGATCATTGTATCAAGGTGGGATTTGGCTTAACTCATTATGATTGATTAAAGTCTTAATTTTCATGGAAATGGGAATAAAAATTGAAAAAAAAAATTATACATGTGGAAACCCGGCAAGCTCAAAATCCACCAAAAGAAAATTGATACATTCGTCAATAATAGGAGTGACGCAATTGTCTGTCCAACCAATCAGAGAACGGCTAAAAGCCTGAAAATAAAATAATAGCACGGCCCTCGGTTTTGTTAGCAAACGTGTCAATAATCTATACGTCAATATTACAGTGCCATCACTTCCACTTTTCCACTACTTCCACACCCGCTTACCCACGAATCCTGGGGTATTCCGAAAGTCCGAGAATACTTCTTCTCATACCCTCTCGAGTACGATATTACCTACTCGCGTTGCCAATCCGACGCTAGTCTATAGAAATCTATCTTTGCTGCTCCAATAGTTCCCCCGATTCTCCCGCCGAGGTCCACACGACTTTGTTTGATTCACCACGACAGCTGCCACTCCATTTAAGCGAGTAGAAAAAATATCTAGCCACTCTCGAGAGTGATCCCAAGGACCTAATGTGAGGTTCTACAGTGAAACCGCTAAGCAGTTTCGGGCTCCATGTTTTTCGTCTAAAGAAGGTTTACTTATGTTAGAAAACCGCTTTCAGCTTCCATTTAAAGCATAATATATTTTCCCTTGGGTTCCATTTTTTTCCTTTCTCAAAGCTTTCTTCACACCCCCACCCCACCCCCAAAAGAGAAAAAAAAAAAAAAAAAAGAGACGTGCGTTTCTTTTGTTATCTTTCGGCTAACTATCTCCATAATTAGCTCAAAATCAAGTAAGCTTTTGTCTTTTATATTTCTTCGCAAATACATCTTCTAAATCCTTTTTTAAAGCCGAAAACTCATTTTTCCCTATTTGACTTGGGTTTAATTAGCACTGTTATTATTCTTAGTATACTTGTTTGGCTTTGGGGGGTCTGTTTTTATTTTTTGTTTTTCGACATTGATTTGATGACATTTTTGAGGTTTTGTTGGACTGGAATCGGGGCGATCTAGGAAAAGAGAGAGGCGAGGGAGTAACCCTAAGGTTTTTCTTTTATAATATCAAAGAAGAAAGGAAAGAGAGATGGGTAGAGGAAAGATTGTGATCCGAAGGATTGACAATTCAACAAGCAGGCAAGTGACTTTCTCAAAGAGAAGGAATGGATTGTTGAAGAAGGCTAGGGAGTTATCGATCCTTTGCGACGCTGAAGTCGGATTGATTATCTTTTCCAGCACCGGCAAGCTCTATGATTATGCCAGCACTAGGTCAGATTCTCTTCCTCACTATCCTTTTCTTTTTGTGTGTTATTTATGACATTTTTGTTTATTTAATTTGTTATCTGATCTTTTCTTCTTTTTATCTCATGTTCTTTTTCTTTTACTCTATATAATATATATATATATATATAAAAGTAAATTAAATTTCTTTTTTTTTTTCGGGTGTTTAGATTTATATAGAAATATTTAATACTTCTATAGGATACGGATTGGCTTTTCTTCCCCTTCATTTTAAGGTTAACATGAAATAGAGTTTGCCACCTTTTGATTTAGGAAGTTGATGGTCTCCCTCCATTGTTGTTAACATGCATGCAAATATTAAGTTGGGAAGTTTGAGATTATATAGATAATGAAGCAGTAACTCAAAAACATAAAAGATATTGCATGTTATAATTAGATCATTTTCTTTTAATGGAAAGGAGCAAGCTCTAATCACAACACAAACTTACCCCTTTCCTACCTTAACTTATCTTTTTACTTACAAATCGAAGTTCATACTAACAATGTTTTTAAGAACAAAGGAAATCATCCGAATGCAAATTAACTTGGATGGAAAAAGCAAACTTTAAAATACATCAACAGACAAGGAAAGGCTTCATAAGCATCTGTACCTGCAAGACTTCAAGCATCTATTAATAGTATGAATTTTTTATCATTGCGTTTATATATGTACCTCAGGAAGCTTATGAAACTTCGTCTTTAAACTAACTGTAAGTCTCGTTTTTCTTTGGAGTTTAGAAAACATCAATATTAACTACTAGAATTAAGTATTAAGAGGATCAGTAATCCTCATTCTGATGACCTCAGTTTACCATCCTTCTTCATCTTCTAGCTCTTCCTGAGTTCAAAGAGTGGCAAATGTGCTTATAATCTTACATACAACTATAACGTCCTTAGTTTACCTTCATTCATTGGAGAAAATGGTATGAAGAAAAATTGGAACCTTAGTATGTTGCCTGTAAACTAGATATTACAATATTGTTTGCCTTTATTGTCCCATAATGGATAGGCTTGCAATTACTTCATACCTTTGACTAGTTTTTTATTTTTTTAAGAATTTTTAGGATTTACGCATATTGATATTGATGCATTATTATACATGCATTTCGATACAAAAGAGACTTAATATGAGCTTCCTGTGAAGGACTCGTAAATAAAGGGAATTTTCAACTCCTGAAAATCTAGTAAGGAGTCCTAAAATTTCACAGGGGGAATATATATACACACTTGGACCGAAAAGAACGAAAAATTTGAGGATGGTGGTTGAAAATCTTGGCTTACATCATTCTGTTGCTGGAGAGGGTAGATGCATGGTCTTCTCCATTCTTTAGTATCAAATGGGCTGTGCCTTTGGAAAATTCTAAAAGGGTTGTTGATATATTGGTTAGAGTTGTTGAGAGGAAAATCAAATAGAATGATTTTTGTGTTTTGGAGGATCATATAATATGCAGCTTATGCAATTGAGAGCATTTAAAAACTGTGAAACATCCAGTCAATGAGTCCAGTGCTTGGACTCTGGAGATTCAGCACTATAACATTTCGTTGGGCATTTTCCTTCTAGGGAAAAAGAAAAGATATTCATATCTCATTTTTACAACAATATAATTAATTATGCTGACAATCTTCTCCATCGACAAGGAAGTTCTTAGCTTAAAAATCCGATCCCGAAATTGAGACTGACCACACATTTCTATTTGAGGCAATAAGTTAATAAAGCTTTAGTTAAAACTACTGCTTTTTTACTTTTGTAGTTTGCTTCTCACACTACAAAAAAATTGAGTTTTAATCATTCCACTTTAGACGATTTTTTTAATATAGTAAAATTTTAAAAAATGCAAGTATTTAAATTTTTAGTTTCACTTTTTTTACATTTAATAATAATATAAAAAAATACAACTTTTGCTAGTGTATGTAATTTTTATCATTACATTTTATTTTTAATGCATCTAAAAATTTATATAGTAAGGTTAGATATAAAAAAATCTTCTAAAAATCATTAAAAAAAAGTATTATTAAAAATATTTTAGTAGCACATTTTAAAAATGTGTTGTATTAAGTCAAATTTGTTGTAGTGTCAATCTTTACTTTTTAAAAAATTTGTTATAAAACAAAAACAAATTCTAACAAGTAAAATTATATTTGATTAAAATGAATTAATGACCTAAAATGTAACACAAAATTGAACATAATTGTTTCATATAGAAGTAAAAATTATGCATCTTGTAATCCATAGAAGTGAACTTTATAGTATATGGTCCTTCCACAATTATATGTTCTTTTCATGGTAATCCGTAAAAGTGAACTTTTACGTATATAATTCTTCAATACAAATGAATATTGTGAGTTTTATATAAAATGAGGCTGGCTTTGATTGCTTTATACCAATTGCTAGGACTATGGAAAGCATATAGCACTGCACATGATGATGACACATCATTCTGAACTGAATTAGGGTTGGGCTGAAATTCCTGACTTAACTTATAGCTTGTGTAAAGAAAGAGAAATGAAATATAAAAAATAAAAAACTCAATAATTACACACAAATCATATCAAACTCTTAGAAAATTCTTTTGGAGAAATTAAAACATTCATATAACTAATAATATGCAAGATTCAGGCAGGTAAATAGTTGCATCCCTTCCCTCCCAAACTAATGAACAAATTACAAGAAATGATTTCTCACAGCCTAATGTTTGGGGGGAAATTGTTTGAAAAATAAGTAAATATATTACAAAGTGTGAATCTAATTGTTCCAAAACATAAGAAGGCGTGAGGTGAGGATGGAAGATATGGAAAGATGTCTTTCTCACCAAATTGCCATTTTAGTCAAGATTATCATATTGCTATGATTTTCCCTTCCAATTTGATGTGTAGGTAATAGCAAAGTTGAACGCAGGTTAGTTGAAGCATTGATCTATAACCCATTATAGATTCCGCTATTAACTTAGCTACAAGTTTAGTTAGTGTAAAGGGTTTTGCAAGTAAAGAGGGAAGATATGTTGCAACAAGTAAAATGAGATACATTAAAGACAGCAGAAAGAAAGATTGGAGTAGTCTTTAAAGAGTTAAAGTGCATTGTGGCAAGAGATGAAGGAGGCTTGATGGCGGAGCGTGGTAGAGAATAAGTTGGAAAGAGCTGAAGATAGAGTATTTAGGAAGAGCTTAGAGATAGCCTTTAGAGAATAATCTAATGAATTTCTAATTACTCTACTGAATTGTCCAGTTCCTATATGTACACCTAGTAAAAACTTTTTCTTAAGAGCAATTGGTAAAAAGTGATTATTGGATAAAAAGGAAGAACACATTTAGGGATAACATGTTTTTTATAGAGAAATATGTTCATCATGGAAAGTACACGTTCTTTATGGGACAAACAACTTATTAAGCATTGTGAGAAAAATACTTTGTACCACTATGTATATTGGATAGTGTGTGGATATTTTCGATAGTAGAGCTTAGTAACATTTAGTAGTATATCACGTATTTTCTTAAGAAAAAGGTAAGAGATAAAGCACAGATACTTTAAGGAAATATTAAGATGAAGCCTCCTTAACAATTTCCATATTTAATCCATTAAACTAAACTCTGTAAAACATCATAAAAATAACACATAAATCCTACGATTTATTCTAAGTTACTTTCACTAATTTTTATGTGATATAACTGCTAGATACTTGTTTTGATTATATGAAACAAATAATAATACGTTAATTAAAATCGAACATCTACAATTAGTAATCCGTTGCCAAAAATGTCACTTATTTTTATAGCTACATTAGATTTTCAAAAGGCAATACCATGAAAAAATTAGTAACTAATTACAAGATTACTCCACGAATGTTAGCTATTGACCGTTAGCGTTGTTAATGAACCAACATGCATTTGCCTTCTCCTACTTGATCTTTCCCCGTCCTCCATTGATGAGTTAATCATCCATCAGTAAGAGCTGTCCTCGTCATTCAACAAAAATTATTAATGACCTTTTGCAATGTTGTAGGTTGTATCGCGTGTATTTTAATTTTTATATTGTTTATGGAATTTGTCCTTTATTATTACATCGTACATGCATCAAAGTGATATAATATTTAAATTACCTGACTCTTTAAATGTAGGGATTCATGTATTTATCAATGAGGGGAAAAGAAAAGAACCAAAACAATTAAATTAATTCTTTAGTTGTACTTTAAGTTCTCACCATAATTTTTTAGTGAGAATATTCAACAAAAAACTTGCACTTTATTAATTAGTCGCTCCTTTTTGTTTTATGTTATACCATACGATGTTACCCTTTTGCTAAGCAACTGTTTTATGACTTTACTTTTCTGTTAGAAATAGCAAAATGAAAAATTAATCTATTCGAATGCATTTGTTAAATGTTAATAAGTTTTACTGTGTCTTTAACTGTATTGTCTAACTTACAGTATACAACAGTACACATATCAGATAGAAGATGACTATAAAGAGATTAAGAATAAACACTTCAATTAATTTTAAATCTAATCAAGAACTAAAAGATGTCGAGAATAACACCTGAATATTTAGTTTATTGATTAGTACATGAACTCCTACTTAAAAAAAAGAAAGATTCAATCCCCTTTCCTCCAACTAAAAAAAAATGTGAAGAATATTGTTTGGTTCTTCAAACAAAAGCCCTCACTACCACATAACGACCTAATAATTAAGTGAATTATTTGTTAATGCTTATATATTTTTGGCACTAATAATGCAGCTTTGAAAACTTAATTATTAGGTTGTTATAGGATAATTTCCAGCCCTAGTACATGCATTTCAGTTTCCTTTATCTCATATAGCATGAACATAGGAAGAAAGAAAATTCGAATCTAATTTTTTAAATAAAAGATACATATACAAACTATTTAATTAAATGTTCAGATACAAATTTTAAATCTTTTAAATTCTTGCATTAGCTATGCAATTTGGAAGCCTCCCAAAAGTATCGTTATATTGATATTATCTTTCTCATAGTAGATGCTATAAGACTGTTAGACGTAATATTAAGTCTGAAAATTTTTAACTAATATTTTTTAAATAAATAAATTATAAGAGAAGCACTACTTTTATCTAATGTAGAAATTAGGGGATTTGAAAGATACAACAATATTAGCAAGAACCTCAAGGAGGTAGAGCAATAATAAAAGCAACGTTCAAACAAGGAGATATCCCATATCAAAATTGCTTATCAAAGACTGACTTGTTGGGGTAGACCCATAAAAGCTTTGTAATGTTTTTTTTCTCTAATGAACACAGTCGGTTATTGTTGAAAATTAAAGATGATACCTTTGCACTAATTTATCATTTATTTCAGAATATCTGATTGCATTAATTTACCATTTATTACGTTTCATTCTTTTTTTTTTTTAAGAATAAACATTTCATTCATTATTAGGCATTAGCACCTGTTGTAATAATGCTCAGTAACACCTAAGCCTTTCACAAAATTAATGAGGTACAATACACAAAACATACTGGCAGGAAATAGTGGCAAATGAAATAATTTAAGCTCTTACATCCATATTACCTACTTCAGATTAGTTTCATATTCATAAATTGTAGCAAAAATTATGAAGTGCCATGACAGAATTGGAATACTGACGTTTTGTTCATTTTATCAGCATGAAATCTGTTATCGAACGCTACAAGAAGCAAAAAGAAGAATATCATCAATTGATGAATCCTGCTTCAGAAGTCAAGGTAATTTGATCCATCAATTGCTTCAATTTACTTCATAAATCTTACTGTATTACTGTTTGCAGTGTGCATGCATTCATCATGTCAACTTTTGGTTGCTTTCTGTTAGGCAAGCGTTACGAATATTACTAAAATATTCTTGAATATAATGGAGTAATTGGCTAACAGCTTGAGAGTTTAGCTTGTTTAAGCTTCGATTGGTTTAGTGATAGAGTTAAGAGAGAACGGGGAAAACACCTTACCATAGCTATTCAAGGAATGAATATCATCAAACCAGGCAATGCAGCATAGAAGACATGTACGATTAACACTCCCTAATCCCTATGTACAATGTAGACATCCATAATTCAATTTTTAAAAATATCTCTATGCATCAAAAATTTCACATCAATAAATAATGAAAAAAAAATATCTTAAATTTACGAAACTTTTCTTCAATTAATAAGCATGTTTTTTAAGTTAAAAGTATAACCTCGAGACAAATGATATTAGACCCTCACTTCACTAACGTAAGACTCCTCATAAAAGATACCAAAATCGAGATAAAACTCAAACTAAAGTGAATCTTTCCTCTACAAATAAAAACAAATACAACAAAAAAATTTACATAAATATCATGCAAGTAAGAAAAGAAATAAATTTTAAACTTATAAATAAAGACTTTTATCTTCCTAGTAGGCATACCTTTTAAATTAAAAATATAAACCCTACAATATAAACGACTTTTGTCTCAGTGCACCGTTCAACTTCACTTCTTGGTTAACCCAATATTTTTGCATGTCTCACAATGCTTAGATTAAGCAGTCAGCCATCACTGAGGTTTTTTCAATTTTTTCCAACTGAATTTTTCATTATTCTTGAGCATAACACCGGTTGAGGTGGCGAAGTAGCAAGTTACTGTCTTGGTAAAAGGTCTAATAAACATCAGCGTACGCCAGAAAGACTGAGGTGTTTTTAATCTTTAGTAGCAGTACGGCTGATGAGTGAGATCATCTACATGGGTTTTAGATTTTACGGTTCCAAAGAAACCTTCTAACATTGTGACTTCATGCCTCAAAAGTCAAAAGGAATTTTCCTAACCCCAGGGAGGTCTCAACTTTCTTAGTAGAATAGCAATAGGTACATGGAAAACTACAAAACGTAGGCATAAATTGGATAAATCAGCCAACAAAACACAGAAACCATGCCCATGTGATGCTGACATTCATATTCAACATTCTTTCTGAAGGAGGACCATCGAAGAAAAGAAAGAGAAACAGAAGAAACAAACCTGGATTACCTTGTTATCATCAAGTGAAGCATGGAAGGGAAGACAAAGACCATTGCAAGGAAAGTAATGCTGCCGGATAATAGGAAATCCATTATCTTCCAATCTTCGATAGTCACTTAGGGACCTCAGCTTCTCATTTTCCACAAACTACCATTAAGATATAGATGCTGCCCCACAAAGAAAAAGAACAATCCCTATCCTATAGTGCATAGCATAAAAATCTGCTTGCACCAAAGTAAGGCCTAGAGCTAATGCCTTTCTGTTTGCATCTGCAGAACAAGGAACAGATGATGTAAGTAGCAAGTTATATAACATAATCCACCTAAGAGTTAATTTGTTTCAATTGAGCTATCAGGTGTATAGAATATTGCAACTTAAGCTTCCTATTTGAGGGTTTTGGAATATCACTCCAACTATCATTTGATAAACTGTAAAGCAAGAATTACATCCTGGATGCTGGATATTGGTTTAAAGAGTACAGGTCAACATATCAAAATACAGCAGTTTAGATGAAGCAAAGAGATTGATAAGGATACATAACTGATTTTGCCCATGCATACCAAGTTTATAGATGTGTTACAAAAATAGCATACAGGGCTGCCGTTACTTCTCATGGAACACAAAGCATTGTTTCTAGCATGTGCGCCCCAAGATATATGAATGGAACATTGTAATGTGTGTATAGAAGCCAGCCATAATGCTGAGGAAAATGTCTAGTGCCTACAAGCCAGAAGAGATAGAGGAGAAACAATGCCACAAAAATGTTTCAAACTTCAGCTACGTCTCAGATAACTGCTTAAGAATTGAGCTTCTAGCACTTCTAAATGAAAAAAAATGTCTGAGGAAAACTTCAGCATGATGAAAAATGAAAACCATCCAAGTATATGTGTATATCCTTCAGTATAACCAACAATATAGAAAACCATCCTAGTATTTCTTCCTCAGTCAAAGGTACCTTCGAAGATCTCAGAAACCATCATGACATTTAGAAGCTTGACAAGACTTATCACTAGAACCCTCTCAGTGTCTCCAAATTAGTACATTGGTGGTGCCTCAAGTCAACTATAAAATGAATTTCTGCTGCATCATCAAGATTTCTACCAAATAGCATGATGAGGAACCAGAACTCTTTCCACAAGTAGAGGAGCAACTACTTGATGAAATTTTAGCAACATTATGCTAATAGAAGGCATCCATACTTGAATCTTCCAGAGAGCTGTTGCATGTCAATCTTGACTAATGTCAAGAAGTAAAAATTACAGCAACTACCTATGGGATGCCTCAAACTATTTGGAAGGGATGCCAGATATTGAGCTATTCTATCAAACTATCCTTGATGATATTAGTAGAGTTTAGGATCTTCGAGAAAATCATACTGTTTAAATTGCAGATAGCGTGTCCTTTGCCCCACTGAGATCCTAGACAGTTAAATACTCTCTGAAGTACCATTACAAGTCAAATATCATAACCTCCCTATAGAGTACCTAAAGTCACTTACAATTGTTTTTCCCCCGCGTCTGCAGGTTCTGTTCAACAGACTCCAAAGCTAGAACTTCTAGCCAACTAGTGTCATTCCTACATGTAAGCTGCCACCCTCTGCTCTATATCTAAAGCAACAATCCTATAATACGATCAGCAAAATCCACTATTTCTTACCTCTAATATGTCAGTACACTACTTCTAGAGGCAACCTTAAAGTTTCCTTGCTTTGCATTACTGGATCAAGTATCTCTTTTTAGTCTAAAGTCAGATTCATGAAGGCATAAACAACTTCAGAGCATGCTTTTTCAAATTAACAAGTCTATCTACTCAACTGCTTTAACATGCACTTAGTACATTGGTGGTTGTTTTTCTGAAATAGCTTATAATCATTTTTCATGAGACATACCTTGCCATCAATTGGCATTACCCTGTATCATGACATTGTCAGGGCCATCCAAGATATAGACATATTGGAAGATAAAACACTTAGCATGAAAATATCATTATTCTTTCAAACATCTTCCTTAAAAAAGGTTAACAAGCTAATATGGGCGTCGTCACAATGAATTCAATATTAAATATATGGTGCAGTCTACAACAAAGTCTTTAACAAATTTCTTCTACCTGCAGAGCAAGTGCTCTCAGTGTTGCAGAATAAAAATAGTATTCACCAGCAGGCTTTGGGTAGTAAGCGGAAAAATCAGTCCAAGCCAAAATCTAATCTTGATTTCTGACCCATTTACTTGTGAGCGGTGAATTGTTTACCCGCTCTCTAGCATAAAAAGTTCATAAATGCCAATATTCACATTCAAGTACAAATCAAAGAGAAAACTTACTGCTACTTTTCAAAAAATAAAAAGAAAGAGAAAACTTAATGTGTATGAGGGCCAAATAGCAGACAAATGCAAGAGAAGAGGCATCAATATGAAAATGCCAAAAAAAATGCCCATATAGAACTTGGACCTACCAATAATATGAAAACTCCAAAAAAATTAAACACCAATATCATAAACATATAAACACGAATAAGTTGCAATAACATATAAAGACTGATCATACTTCTATATCTCCAAAATGTTAGAAAATAACATTTTTTCTGCTCTTCCTTAGAATGCACTAAGGTTGAACACACAATAAGCATAAAAACTAGAATGGGGTGACAGTGACTTCAAAGACATACAAGGATAAATAACATTTTACCCTACTAAGAAATATATTCTCCCAACAAACATTAGATGTCTCCAATAAGCTATCCATAACCATTTATCATTCTCAGCAAATCCAAGTCCCCTTCCATCTCCCCCCAACAAAAGCATTATGAAATTAAAAAACTAAATTATTTACAATAGCCAATCTCTTAGCCAGCACATGCTGACAACCTTTATAACCTCTTTTTAACATAAATGGATAAACAGTAAAAGCATTACCAATAATGACAAGTCAGCTAGGGCATGGCCTAGGCACCCTTACTTACAAAGGAATCAATGCTAGGAAATCTTGAATCGGCAAACTTACCAATAATATGCCTTTCTCTATGGGCTCACTGCATGATTATGAGCACTCCTCATAGAGACAGCCACAGCCTAATCCCAACCACACAAGGACATCGAGTAATAACACTTATGGCTCAAATGATGACTACAAGTCTTTTATAACAACCACAATCTTAAGCTGATGATGACCTTTAGACCACCAAATCCATTTCAAAGTAAGCTTTCTTACAATAAACCACCACACTTCAACAGTTAGCAAAATACATAACTTATCCCAATAACAGTAATTATCAGTCTAGACTCTTAAATCTCAAAAAGCATGCTCTTCATTCAAAATAAAATCTTAATGCGCTAAAACTTCTCTTAGAATCACTACATCAACAGAAATATTCACTCCATCTAATCAGTGTTTTAAGAAACCAATGAATCAGAGGAGATCATAAATGTCTGCTTTAAATTACTTACCCAAAAAAAAATCTATTCTTTAAATTCCAAGAAAGCACAAGATATAACAAGAGGTAACTTGAGATATAAGAGAAAGCATTAGGACAACAAAGTTATATAGCAAATTCTTCATTTTCTTTTTCAATAACAATTATAGAAATATCTCTAATGTAGAATGCTGGCACAACAAAAACGTACATAATCTTAGCACTAAGTACAAAAACAATTAGTTTGGAAGAGAGAAAGAGGAGGAAAAGGAGGTGGAATGAAAAGATGGAGAGTTTATTTTCCTTCATTTGGTAGGAGGGTAATAGTATGTAGGGCAGAAAATGAGTGGATTTACACCTTTTCTGTTCTCTCAAAATCCAGTCCTTGTAAGTGAAAGGATATCACTCATTCAACAAAAATAAGAATTCATTCACAATTTTACCCTTGACATTTTTCTTTCCGTTTTCTATCTCTTTATCAAACAGGAGGAAGGAAAAACAAATTGCTTTTCTTTCCTTTCCTTTCCTCTTCCATTCCTTAATTTTCTCCATTCCCTCTATCTTCCTCCCTATCAAACACAGTGTTAAAGAGAGCATAACAGATTAAAATCCTTTAACTGTTTAAGAAGTTTTAAAAGCGTCCACCTTGTTCATGCATTCAAGTTAGTCAATGTTCAAATCAATTCATCTTATTATCATCAAAGCGGAATCTAGCTCAAACTTGAGACCAAGCCCTGAGTTCTTTTAATAAAATATGTAAAAAATCAAATGCTAGATTAAGCTTGCAACTAGCTTCAGTTGAGTATTAGACCACTTATATTCACTCCAATTGCATACTTTACTTGAATATAACAACAAAATCAGTTCAGTCTGAGTAACTAAATCAAGTTCAAGTTACTCACAAACAGTTATATTTAGACTCTATGTGTGACATTGTCATTGAACAGAAACAAATCTCCTAACTTCTTTGACATGTACTTCAATTTTTACATCTCTTATGAAATTATTTTACAATAAAATACTTACATTCGAGAATATGACTTTCTAATTTAATATTCGCCTTTGTACTTGATAGTTTTGGCAAAAGGAGGCAGCAAGCTTGAGGCAACAACTACAATACTTGCAAGACTACCACAGGTACTCAAAACCTCCATTAATACATCACCAGAGCGCTCCTTAAATCTCTCAACTTAAAAATTTAGAGTAAGAAGTTAGCAACTTTTGTAGACTCTATGATACACTTAATTTGTGAATTTTGCTAATAGCATAAATCATGCTCCAACTTCAAATTTTTTGCTGAGCATTAACTGCACTGTTTTCAGAACTAGTAGCTTCTTCTAATGAAGTTTCAATGGTACTACCGGTTACCATTCTTTAAGGTTACAAGTACACAGATGAAAAAGTCAATGTCATAACAGCACTCTTTACAGTAAGACACAGGATGCACCTCATAACTTCAACACTATTAAAAAGACAAATCCTTTTCATGATCATATCCTCAGTAAGCTTGGTTAACGTTAGGTCCTTTTACAGATTTGACTAACCAATGTGTTCCAACTTTTGATTATGTAACAATATGTTTTACGAGTTATGTTTTCAACCAGCAAGTTGAGCTTTTCAACGACCAATTCTGATTTATTAAAAATCTTGTCCTAAACAAGTATATAAAAATCATCATATTTTGCACACCTATAACATTGTCTTCATGATTGAACCCATCATATGTAAAGCTCAAGCATCTTCTGTACTTGTTTCTAGCAGAATAAGAAAAGCACCTACTTACACACTGCACTTAGGAAAACTCAAGCCCGTTGCCCAATCCCAAACTTGTCTCCCATCTTCATCAATTGCCGATGGATCTGATCTGTTGCAGCACTGTTGCCAAAATCTACATCCTAAGATAATGATCTCATGTATAATTTTAAAACAAACCAAACAGTAATTTTCAAGGACTAGATAGCATAAAACACAAAATCAACAGCAACTGTATCTACTATTGACATACATAACATGATATTAAAAATGGTATCACTTAAAAAACACTCTTACTAACAAAGTTCTTCAAAGGACACTCTTGATAGTAGATAAGAACCTTTAAAACATGACATATGGGATTTTCCATGCCATAAGATACACAAATGGTCACTGTGATGTGTTGCAGGAAATTGATGGGAGAAGAACTATCTGGTTTAAGTGTCAAAGATCTACAGAACCTGGATAACCAACTTGAAATGAGTTTGAAAGGTGTCCGCATGAAAAAGGTATGACAACTTCAGAATTGGATGAAATTTTCACCTATAACATTCAAAACCAAACAATAATATTTAATGCAATTGCTCCTCTGTTATTTTTCCACGCAGGACCAAATTCTAACAGATGAAATCAAAGAGCTAAACCACAAGGTTTCTTGGGAGTTTTTGCTGCTTTTTTTTTTCAGATTTTCGTAGATTTTCTTGTTGAGCAACTTTCATTTGTTGAAATGCAGGGACACCTCATTCATCAGGAGAATCTAGAACTGTATAAGAAGGTAGACCTCATCCGCCAAGAAAATACTGAACTTCAAAAGAAGGTACTGGCCCAGATAATTTGATAATTGCTAAGAATATCTCATATTCACCTATGACTCATGCTTCCTTTATAACTCTTTTCCTTGGTCCTCATGAAAGTAATAGCACCAAAGTCTGACAAACCTAATACCAGTAGGCCAAAAACCTGCGAATAATCTAGGAATTTAAGCAAATGAAGAATTTTCCTCTTGATACTTCTAAAGAGTGCAATTTTGGGTCTCAGGTTTATGGAACAAGGGAAGCAAATCAAGCTAGCAGAAGCTCGCACCCAAATTATACTTTGAACAATGGATATGATTTGCACGCACCTGTTTGTCTCCAGTTAAGCCAGCCCCAACCTCCTAAGAATGATACACCAACAAAATCAATGAAGTTGGGGTAATTCTTCCACTCAATACTGTTTTAAAAAATACAGCATACAGAACAAGTAAGAAAGCAAACTATTTCAATATCAATCCTGCAAATAACTTCTCAAATTTGAAACAGATTACAGCTGCATTAGCAAACTGGACTGACAACTGTGGATGGCATCATCAGTACCCTATCAAAAACTAGCCCACAGTTAAAAACTAAACCTTCTATCAGTGAGATTTCAGATTTCACCTACTAGATAGTAGATTAAGCATAAAGAAAAGAATTTCATATCAAATGTTTATCAAAACAAACTGTAGAATTGCTGTAAAATGAACAGAGAAACAAGTTATCTGGTGTAAATTTACGCAATAATTAGAGTGCACTATTTGTGTCTGATGTTACTTAGTTGCCTTGTGAACTTATTGTGTTCAACGAAATAGATTTACGACTGCAAATTGCAATCGTACTACTTCTTGTGTTATGCAATAAAAAATTCTCAGATTGGTTTTACTTTCTTCTGATAGCTGCCCATCCTTGATGAAAAGAAAAAAATTAAAAATGAAAGAAAGGGGGGGAGGGGGGAAGGGGGGGGAATCAAATTAACAGTTAATTTAATACACTATTAGTAGGGAACTAACAGGATAACAAGCAACATCATTTCACAATGAGAAATGACTTGCCTGATTCACAGTATTAAAAATGTGCTTTAGTAACTGATTTAGGCAGGCAGGCCAAAAATTTTCTAAGCACACTACCAAGCAAGGATAGTCACCATTTCAGCAGTATACACCTTACGGCTCAGTACCTTCACCTTTTTTAGTTCTCAGGGTAACGACACGCAAGGTCCAATATAAAGGGTATATAATTTCATCTGCATCTGTAATTGAATTGACTATATTGGAGAAAATCAACAACTTAAAATCAAATAATTCATACTGATAAATGCCACGACAAAGGGTGATACTATAACATAGGATGTGAAAAAGATTGTAGTCAACTGCAGGCATTCAAGCATACATCAAATATAGATAACAGAATATAATTAGAACTTCTTCATAGAATCCAGCAGCAGTATAAACACCATAGCAAACCTGGAAGGCTGGGAAGAAAGTTCTAAACATACAGAAAGCGATATCCTAAGAAAAATAAGAATAAGATCTAGAAGAAATTTGGATATTCATGAAATTTGAAGCTCACTCCATACGCATGATTAGAATAATTAATTCCAAGCAGCCAGGTAAAGGATAGTTCTCGTGCTCAGTGCAGAGGGAGCCGCTGGTAGCTGCACAGAGAAAAGTCAGAAATCTCAAACCTAGAAACCTTTCAATATTTCTTAAAGGTACCAGGATTATTCTACTGAATCCAATACCCGTTAGGAAAACAGGCGTGCAGTTATAAATGCCAGAAGCGGCTTGCTTGGGAGCCGGGAAGTCAGGAAAGTACCCCTTCAGAGCTATAAATCAGGTAAGTAATATTTTCTTCAATAATCTTAGACTGCACATTGCATCTGACTAACAAATCACATGGATTTCTTGCAGCGCTAAACAAGAAATTTTGGCTTGCCCTCCAAGATGAGAAAATTAAAGTAATACTTATGTCCAATGATGCATTAAATGCACGAGGATAAGATCCACCAGGTACATATCAGTCACAGGACAACTTCCAACAAGGTAAAGCACGAGCCTCAAGAAAATATACATGTTATTTTCCTTAAATTATTACATGGATACATATTGTGCTCGACAGATGATCAACAATCACAAGTTAGTCATCTGCTGACTGCAGGCAAACTGTACCCCTCTTTCAACAATATCTGGAGACAAGTTTGAAAAGGGATTTAAAGTTTATTAATCTAGGTAATTTTCCAACTTCCAAGTGAAATAACATAATTAAGTAACTCTTTAAACTTAAAACAAACATAAAATTTTCAATGACAGCTAGAAAGTTTAAACTCTTTGACCTGTTGAAACTGAAGGGACATTAAAGTCTTCTAAAACAAAAGGAAAGAAGAAAACAATAACAAGTATCTTTAGAGACATGTACTCAAGTGAAGCACATGTATAAAACATGAAGATATTTTGGCTTGCAGGATCTTACAAGATTCCAACTGAGGTTTTGGAGGCATTGAGGTGATGCAGGCATGTCTTAGCCAACTAGTTTGTCCTACATTTTAAGGACTTAAAGATAATTAATAAATGGAAGAGAAGCTTTCTGCTACCCATCAACAAGAACTAAGTTGCTATCTAATACCACAGAAACCATGTCATCCATAGGCTTATAAGTCAAGCCACAAATCATTCAGACGGTAATTGAGCACAAAGCATTATTTTGCAGATTAATATCAAAAACAACTTTGTTTGCATGAAAAGAAACCCGCTCTGAAAACTAAGTTTCTGTTGTTTGAAATAATTGTAAAGAAAATAGAGAAAGAACAAGGTTATGTACAGGTGAACCATTCAACCTATATAAGCTTACACTAATAGGTAAGGACCAACCAATTAGTTTATTCTCAAACTCATGCCCCACACAAAAGCCCAAGGCACATGGTAAAACCTAATTTCAAGAATCAAGGATCCTAAGCACAAGAACATTTAAACAAACAGGCTATATGCTACCACAACAAAAGACCACCAAATCTATAAGTGTGCTTGACTTCAATTAGAAGATCGTAGTTCCCGTAAAACAAATTGCAGCGACAATATATGTTTCAATTCCATAAACTAAGAACCATTGAACCAAAAAGTTTAAACTGATATGCCAGGACCAAACAAATCACTTTGATGCTCCAGTAAGGCACGTTCTCCTCTCCTCTCCAAATGAGCAGTCACATCAAATGCCACCTGGCAATCATTAAAAATTATTTTAAAATAAATATGAAAAACAAAAATTACAAATATAAACTTCTATAGTAATCAGTAGTTCTATGAAATATGAAAAGCAAGCCTCTAAAATGAAGTAAACAATTGGCAACTAAAGTAAGGTACTTCCACAATGATTTTACTTTATTTATGTTTTAACTAAAAGAGTCATTAGATGTTGGACTTCAACTGAATTAATATCCAATGAAAATAACTAAAAACCTAAATCTACCACACACTCAAATTTTTAAAGGATGTAATCTTCTTAATTCACATGGTCTTTTACAATGTTTAGCTTTGGACTTCCACAACAGGTTTGCCCTATATAACTGACTATACCTCTGAGTTAGCTTTTAGCTCCACCTATCAACTCAAAAACCTTTATCTGTGCCATATACAGAAAACTAAAACTACAACCAATGATTCAAGTCTCAATCTCACACCAGCAATAAAAGAACAAGTAAAGCTTGACTTGAGATGACCCTTAATTACTTGCCATGCCACCACCATTACAACTGCCCCCTTTAGCCAGATAGTGGCCCAAAACTACCGCGCTTCGTTGGCCCAGGCACTAGCTCACACAAACATTGAAGTACAAGACAATAACTATACTGCTACAAGTTTTCACCATTCTATTTAAAAACCTTCATATTCTTAAATTTTAAGTGATAAGCATGTGGCTTTACTTAGCTTAGAAAGCCATAAAAGGGATGCACAGGTAATCACAGGTTAGGACCTTAAGTTAGTAATGGTAAACAATCTATTCAAGGCCCTTGTATGTTATATATGAAGAATTTCATCCAAAAATTTCAGTATAGGGTGTTCTTTTTGGTCTATTGAAGTACGTTACCTTAATCACTTCCTTTGGTATCTTTCTATAGATTCTTGTTGAAGATGCTTCTTGACATGAATTGAATTTCAGTCCAAAGACGTAGCACAGCTAGACTTTTCAATAAATCCAAACAACCAAGCACTTAATATTTCCAAGTACATCATGATGCATTGATTTGCATAATGAGTTAAAGGAAGTCATAGTTAATCAAATCTTATTTTAGAGAAAGAATCTATCCTTTAGGACCTAATGTGATGCCAAGCATTTTTAAAATATATATTAAAATTCTAATAGAGTTTGATCCAGTTTTCTTTAAGCGATTAAAGTAGACAAATAAGGATTCACATTTGAGTGAAGATTCTTAAAATTCTGTCTTATCTAACAATAAAGTTACTTTTGAAACAGAAACAGAGAGCATTGCTCAAAGAAAATAAACAGGATGAAGAAAATTTAAGCTGTAAATATCCATTAAATTATCATAACTTAAGGAAAAAAATGTACTCTTTCTATTTACTATAAAGCCTTAATAACCCTTGAACAATCCATGTAATGTTGCAAGGACTCTTTATTTTCCTAGCACTCCTGTACCAGACAGCTGAAAGATTACATAGGTATCAGGGTGTGACCCTCCAAGTATAGGCAAAATTAAGAAGATTGAATGTATTTGTCTCAGAAAAATATCTAATCTGACACTTGCACACCAAGTGCAAATAATGTAGATCTATATAGTTGCCAACAGACACGCCAATAGTGAAGAGAGAAAATTTTATTGACAGCCAAAATTGGACTCATGCTTCGATCATGGTTAAGGAATTTATTTGAGTGCTACTCTTACAGTTAGAAATACTTCATCTATGAACCCAAAAGGATTATCGAAGGAAAAAAAATTAATGACCAGTTACTGAATTCAAATATCACAACAACAATAAAATTTTAACCTATAACTCTAATGGCATAACTTAGAGTTAATTGATCAAACTATTTTAATGTTCCCCTAAAATATTAACATACCAAAAGAAAAAAAACCAATAAATACAAATCTATTACCCCCATCACCTGGATCCAATAACACTATGATATTAAAACCATAACTCACCATCAACTATTACTTAATCCAAAAAAAGAAAGAGAAAAAGACTGCATAAATTTTCCTTGGAAATGAAATTTAATGAGTAGCAATGACAACGATAATACCCTATTTTTGTAACTTTAAAGATGGTACACCTATTCAGAATAATTCAAGGAAAGAGTTTTATTAAGCAATATTTACACATTAATATAGGCTAGAGATTCAATTAATTATTACAAAGATTGGCAATGCAAATAACAGCATTCCAACAACTCAATCAAAATGAGATTCCAATCCAATATCACACAGACAAACAACAACCTAAATCCATTTAGCAACCTCGTAGCACAAAGAGAATTCATAGTCCAGCAACTTTAATTTTACCTCCATTAAGCTTATGCAAAAGCAAATCAATGAAGAAGACAATACGGGCTAATAAGAAGAATCCAGACAGCATGTCTTATAGACAGCAATTCGTTTTCCTGCTTGCCTTCTTCATTTGCAAACATAATGAATATCATTACTCCCGTTTTCCTTTTTGAAATCCAAAAGTATTCTCAAAGAAATTCCAACTCATTTTCATCATATAAACACTAACTCTTGAGAATTTAACAATACAATAAGGGCACTCGTACTCGAAAATACTCAGTTTTCACTTCTCAGTCATTGATCACGTCTATAATAACTCACAAAATTAAAACCATGTGTTTTTCATAGAGCAAAGCCCTAATCCGCAGCGAGATTCTAACAGCTAAAGCCAGCGGCCACAAATACCAAACATTTTCCATCCCTTAGAAAGCATCAGCAATTTCAAAATCAAGAAAAAAAACCATTTATTGATGATTTTTAGTTTCTTGAGTGCAATTTTAGTGGCCGTAAAAACGCATAGTAGAGTGTAGGTAGTAGTAGCTAGTATGTTTTCCAGATTCCAGTACAGGGATTAAGTAGGAAAGAAAAAAGAACAGTAGAAAAGGTAGGAAACAGAAAAACATAAGATTTCAATAATAATAAATTCACTAATTCAACAATATTAAGTCAAGAAAACATGTGAGACTCGTAACAGTATGAAAAGAAGAAATCAAACAACATAAACGATCATATACAAAGTTTATATACGTGAACTTGTATATTTAAAAGAAAAAGCAAAGTAAAACGTATGATAACAAGAGCTTATACTTACAAATAATTAAGTCCGACGAAACTCAAAAGCATATTAAGCACTTTCTCGAAGAAACTTTTGAAGGCACTGACCTAACCGAACCTTGAAACATTAAACAGTATATGAAGAAACAAAAGATTTACAGGGAAAAGGAGAAAGTGGAAAAAATGAATTTAGGGGAATCAAAACAAAAAAATATGCCCTTGACAAAGTCAAAATTAACCCGCACCGATCGTCATGAAAGTGCTCGAAGAAAGCCTTCATAAGGATGGAAACTGTACGAAAAGGAAATCAAAGTGCAGAGGAAACGAGGGAGAAACAGCTATAGAAAAGGGAAAAGGAGAGATGGAGATAGATCTATGTTGCTTTGGTTCCTGGAACCAAAAATGAAAGGTACTGTCCCTCCTGTATTATCAAAATCATCGTAATGTAGAGAGAGAAAAAAATATCTGCGCCAACAGATACGAGTCGCTGTTTAAATAGGGAAACACCTGTAGCTTCTCTACAAACAGGATTATGTAAAGGATGTGTACTTGGACAGCTGTCGTTTCTTTAATCGCCTAGTTTTGTGAGATTTAAGACCAGGTTGACCCCTTGTTTTTTGACCTTTTTTTTTTTTTGTTTTTGCTTTATACGCTCTTCTATTTTTAGAGGCTGGGGCATTTTGTAGGGGTAAAGAGCGAAGAAGACGGTGATCCTAATTCCTAATCAACGCCACTAAACATGTAAACTTTTTAAATTCATTTTTTTAATATTTTTTTAACTAATAATTTTGCTAATACTGCGAAAATTACAAAACAGGAAGAAGTATTTTATTTTTTAATTGTATTTCTTTTTTAACATAACATTTAAAGAAAATTTTAAATTATTCAATAAATTTTAAACAAGTTTTTATATTTTTATTATATTTAATTAATTTTTAATATTTTTATTTTAAATAAAATAAATTTTTATATTTTTATTTTAAATTAAATAAAATTATATAACTAATGATTAATTTAATCAAAATATCATTTATCATTTTATACCACATGACATTTTAACATATCATAAGTAATAATAATTTGGTATACTGATATATCTTAATAGATCATATCGTAATATGTTAATTTAACATGATAACATAATAATATGATCATATGACATTTTGTACTCTTCACATTAATATCATGTCAATATAGAATAATAAATAATATTTTAATTAATAATTATTATTTAATAATTAATTATAAAAATTTATTTAATTCAACTAAAAATATAAAAATTTAATTAAATATAATAAAAATAAAAAAAATTAAAATTATTTAAACATTATGCTTTTATTTTGTGCTTCGAACCCATTCTTTTTACATTAGCATTCTGCTACACTAAAAAAAAAGTCAATTATATCTGTTAGTTTAATTATCTCCAATGCTAACAACTCCATGTAAGATTGTTTTAATATAAGCAAAGGTAAATATAATTAAATAAAAAGTTAAGTATTATTTAAAGTTTTTTGTATTATTGAAATTTAACAATTATTTGATACATAAAAATTTAATTTAATCATATAAAACATTTATCGCAATTTAATTTTAATATCCGTTTACATATAAACAAACCCTATTTTTTGGATTCATATGAGTTAACTATTGGTTAATCAATATATTTATTAAAATTACAACCTAATGAAAATCCAGTACTCCATCATTATAATTATCAATTAATAATATAAAAATTTATGTAATATATTTTAAGCGGATAAGAGAAATAATTAACAATATATAGTTTACATAAAGCAGGTATCAATTAATTATAAACATTGTCTCCAAAAAGGCAACATTATGATTAGGACTCAAAACTTTAACTTATAGATTTTAAATTCAAATCTCAAAATGAGATGTACAAGATGAGAAAGTGTTACAGCTTATTGCAACCCAATATTACATGTATTCGTTACTTAATTATTTAATTTATGAAAAAATTATAACTCACATATAACATGATTTATTTTCAATTCATTTTCTTTCTTTTTATTCATTTTTATAAGCAAATAACAAATAAAAAAATACACGAAAATGGAGTTTGAATCTTTCGACTATAATACTATGATTATAAAACATATGATGCAAGAGCAGTTGATGTTAACTATTTTCTAAGAATCTAAGAGTACTTAATTGAGGAGATAAAAATAAAATATGAATTGGATCCGTTATACATGATTTAAAAGGTTTTAAAATTTTATGGTATTTAAGTAAATAAATAATTAATCAAAAAGGTAGGTTAGAGTTTAAAATTTTTGATTGAAAGTTTTAAATTTCATTTTTAGAAAGAACAAGGTAAATACTGTGATTAATTCTATAAGAAAAAAACTGCTTCCGACGTTACTGCAATAATAAATAAATAAAAAAGCCTCGTGACACAAATTAAACCCAAAAAATAAGTTAATTTAAAAGTATTAAACACGTGGTAATTATCCAAGTGAGAAAGTAAGGATGGTCGTGGCAACGGGGAGTGAATGGAAGTTCAGAGTAGAAAGAAAAGGGCACATGGTGGGAGCAAGGAAGCTGCACTTTTACATGTAACGATGTATTTAAAGTGAAGTTTGAGACCTTATGGGAGTTCTTTTGTGTATATTAAAGGAAACAGCCAACTCCATCAGGCTTAGCTCTGCACTCTGCGGTCTGTTTTACTCGATTAGCCCGCCACACAATCTCGGATTCATTCAATTAACGTAACACATCTCCCGAGGAAAAAGAATAATTAAAACGAAACAGCAACTAGAATAATACTGATAATTGGTATGAATCAAAGAAATTTAATGTGTTTTGACCCAATAATTAATGTTATTATATTTTTTATTTTTTATCATATATTTATTTAAATAACTATAATTACATAAAAATCAAAGAGGAATTTGCAGTATTACCTTGTTAATTTTTGTTTACATTGGGTCTTTTTCTTATTCATAATACAATTATATTTGAAAGTAAATATAATTTGAGCATTATTTATTTCGTATTAAATATTATTTTATTTTTTGATAGCTGCTTTTACTATATGATTGAATAATTAGACCGTAATAAGTTCACATGAAATGATACTAATATTAGAAAACAAAAAACATTAACCTCGCTAATTTCGTAACATCTAAGGTTAAGCAAAGAACATACATGTCAACAAAACATGTGATCAAATAAAATTAAGCACTACTTCCATCATATTCATGAAAAATTAATGTAACTACATCATAAACCGATGAGGGGAATTAGCTTGTAAACTTTAAGATTCTTGTAATAAGTTGTTCACGGTTAGATACCATGTTGGTTTTGTTTCATCACAATTTTTATTTTATTTCACTTGAAAATTGTCTCTTAAATATTATTTATTAATAAAAAAGGATTTGAGTAAAATAATTATTTGATTACTTGTTAAAAATTAAAATTTAAATCCAATTTCGTACGATTTTAAGTAAATTTATAAATCATGATTTATGCTCTTAATTCAACAAATATGTATGATATATAATAAAATACTCATATTTATATACTGAAAACCACTCCATTTCTTATTGACCCTCTACCTGCAAAGGGAAATAACTTTTACACTAATTTGAGTTTATCTCGATCTTTATATCTTTCATAAGAGCTTCACATTAATGAAAATTCGATGTGAAATCTACTCTGATATCAAATGTGACAGATTGAAACTTAAACTTAACTCCATAGTCTCGTACGACTTTAAGTTCTGAAAATAAAACTTAAATAGATTTATAAATCACGAATTCATATTTTTAATTTTAAAAAAAATCTAATAAGTTATGAAAGATTTATATTTATATTTTCAATACCCACTATATCTCTTACTCATGTAAAATCTGTGATATACATATATATATATATTAAATAAGTATATAAGTAATTGAAAAAATATATAAGTGATGCAATTTCAGTATTTCTTTCACTTTTTTTTCTCCTTTAAACCTATTCGTTTACTAATGCACTGTAATAAAATGCAAATCGACCTATGTATTAGTATAAAGTAAAAAAAAAAAAACCAACCTAAAACAGAGAGGCTTGAAACTTTGACATAAATGTTGGGCCAAACTAGTTCTAACAATCTCGGAAATTGCTGTTGCTTCTGCATGGCCAGAGTCATCCACATGGAAGGCAAACTGAGGACAACTTCAAGGACCCTGAAAAGAGAACAGTGCCTTAAATTGGTTAGGTACGTAGAACCATATAACGAAGAATTGAAAAAGTTATCTAGACAGTCGGAGTCCGGGAGATTTATATGTGGGGAGTTTGACAGCAACTGCTGCAACTTGACAAGTGGTTTGTTAAATTTTGTTTTCTTAATGTAACGTGGGTCCTTTCTTATCTCTATTTTAGTATTTTTTTAAAGGGAATTTGGTTCTGTCAAATAACCTTTTTATGGGGCCATTGGGAAACAGCCCTTCAGTTAAATTATAAGCCCACAATCATAAAACAAAGGGTTTTGCTGGGATTCAGAAACAGGCAATCCGCTTCTGTTATTAATTTTACAGTTTGCTGAACATTTATTGCACTGCTAGTATTGCAAACTTCAAGAAGGGCTGTTTGCGTTGACGTTTATCCATTGCCCCCAAAATGTTGGTGGGCGACTTGGTTTTTGACCTTGAAAGCGGGGGCGGCGGGAATCGGGACAAGAAGCAACCAGCCAGTTGTCATCTGCAAGAAGTCCTGTATGATTGCTCTAGTCACGAGTGGCCTTCTGAGAGAATAAAATATTGTACATGTTTGGTTCGGGGAACCGTTATTCCATTTCCTACTACGCTTGATTTACAAAATAATTATTTTAAAAAATAATCATTAAAAAAATCAAAATAATTATTATCAATTTCCTCTGATAATAATTATTCTAGACCTCACAGAATGAATTAAAAAATTTCATATAAAAATATTTTTAATTATTTTGTGAAATTACTATTTTGTATGTAATAAAACTTAATTATAGTATATAAAAACTTTTCATTTTACTCTGTCTTTTCCTCTCTTATCTGCCTCTCTTTTTTTCTCTCCAAATTGTGTCATCCTTCAATGAATCTTTCCATAATTGTGATGATCAACATTTCTATGATTAGATCTGATCATGAGAAATATCGATTCGGTGCTCTAGTAGTTAGATTTGTCTGCAAAGAGTGCCCGACCACCACTCTATTGTGTCGGTCATATTTTGGATAGTTGGTTGATGGAAAGAAAAGAAAAGAAGAAAGAGAAAGATAAAAATAGTGGAAAATAAAATGAAATTAAAAAAAATTATATTAAAGTTATGAATTATTAATATTTTAAATAAATAAAATATTTAAATTTTAAAAATAAAAATAATTAAATTAAAATTAAATAATCATATTAAAGTTTTAATTATAAATTTTTAATATTTTAATAGTTTTAAAAATGAAAATAGAGAAAAATAAATAAACAATCATGTTGAAGTTTTAATTAAAATTTATTATTATTTTAAATACATTATAAAAATTAAATATTTTAAATTAAAAACCTTTATATATATATATATATATATATAAACTTGCATGAAGGAGAGAAAAAGACGTAGAAAACTTTTAGTTTGAAGTTTCATTAGTATTATTCGTTTACTCTATATTTGCTTAAAGACTGTTTAACAAAGTGATCGTCCAGTATCGTCCTTTTTTCACTCTATTTCTATCGACAAACGCTGCTGCAAAACCAGCGTTCGATATTCAATGAATTCAATGGTATTATAATTATAATTATAATTAGCAAGCCAATTCAAATGGCTCTAGAAACTTTAGAGCCGGTGTTATAACCCAAGAGAGAGTGTAAACATTTTTAATCTATATTTAATAAACATTTTACTGCCTTATACCTGTATGAAATTAAAATTGTCTTCATCCGAAAGTGTTTTAAATATTCAACAATCTTTCCTAACAAAGAATTCAAAAATTTGTAACCTATTACTACTCAGAATATAGATTGGATGCATCTTTATATTGTTTTATCTATGAATATAAATAAATTTAATTATTTATGAATTATGTGAATTTTATTTGATAAGTTCTAGAATTTAATTGGTTCAATATCAAGTTAAACTCAAATTGTTTGAGTTGAGTCCAGTAAAGATCAAATTTTATCAAACTTAGATTATAATGATTTGCAAGGTTAATTGAATTTTTAATTTTTAATATTATTTAATATGATATATATATAAATATAAATACATTATTTATTTACTGAGTCCAAAAAAATACATTATTTATTTACATAATTTTCAAGTTTGATTTGAATTTTTATTTATCCTCTAAATTTGGGCTAAACTTTTTTAGTCCAAAAGTTTTAATAGAGAAGGGAAACTCTTGTTGACAACATGATGATCCTCTCCGAGCCCAGAAGAATTGGGTTCTAAGGATGAGTGACCCTTACGTTTGCATCATCGGCACAAATATTGAGCCCTAATAACCATTCAACAAAGACCCAAGTCAGTGGAGTTGACAGTTCACTGGACATCGCCCGTGACATGGCTCTCTGGCTCGGTGGAAAATGGAGGGCGAATGCAATTTCATTGCATGCTCCAAGTTCATGGCGTCGAAGCTTTCGATCAGACGCGGCAGTAGAAGCAATAAAGAGAGCAGCTGAAGAGAAAGTCCCAAATGTGGTGCTATATAACTACCCTTCATTTTCTGGCGCATTCTCCGCTCTCTTCGCTCACCTCTTCCACTCCCGTCTTAGTCTCCCTTGCCTCATCTTGCCTTTCTCCTTCGTTGAACCCCTCAGGTTCTAAATCCGACGTTTAAAATCTCAGGACTCAAAATTATCTAAATATTCATTTACTTATTGATTTTTACAGGGTCGAAGATTTTTATGTTGAAGGACTAGACAAGTGTTATCTTCTCGACTTTGTCGGTCCGAAAGGGTTTGCCTCAAAGCTTTCACAACAATCAATGTGTGAGTAAGTTAAATTCAAATTTTCCTTATTAATTTTCAATAATCATTTCATTTTACAAACTAGATTGACACTGTAATTATTTAAAATCGTAGAGTAATAGCATTTGATCATCGAAAATCAGCACTTCCTCAAATTAACTGTTCCGAGGATCTGAGAGTCACGTTTAATGTCAATCTTGAGAAGAGTAGCTCCATTGCTGTATATGAGTATTTTTCTAGTAAGCTTGCGAATATTATGTCTCTTGATGTAAGTGTGAATGTCATTATTGTATATCTTTGCTGTGCTTTACTAGAGCGATTTGTGTATGTATATACGAGACCTAAAGATTGGGCGTTTGTTTTTAATTTTGCTTAATTCCAATAAGGTGAAGGCTGCCAATTTGTTGAACTCAGAAGATGGAGATCGTGTGGAAACAGTTCTAAAGTATATCGAAGATGCAGATCTTCACAGATGGAGCATAACAGAAATTAAAGCTTTTAGAATTGGACTTGGTGAATGGCGTTCCAAGTTGAATTGCATCACTAATCCATACATGTATAAACAGGTTCGGTGCTCAGAAATTGATCCTTTTCTTTTATTACTGGTTGGACTATGTTTCATTGGTTGAAGACAAACCTTGATCACTTGTCTTATTATGTTTTTTAGATGAAGAAATGGTGTTAAAATTTTCAAAATTTCCATAATTGTTTACCCGGCAGCTCTTAGCTTCTCAGTTGCTAACACTTAGCATGTTTAACTTGCATAATTGGCATTTGAAAGGTGTATGGATGATTATTGTTGAACTCCTCCGATGCTCCTCCCCTCTTTCTTCTCTTCCCTCATCAACACTTTGTTTAATCTTCTGTTTTTATTTTAACTCTGAAGTCTTTTGTCTCTATTGCAGTTACTGGAGATCAGTTCTGCTGATTTGGTTGCCAAGGGAAATCTGTATATTTCCTCTCGCCAGATTGTTGCAAACAAGTTGCTGGATAAGTCGTTTAAAGTTCGCTTGGGCAGAGGATTCTATGGAGAGTGCCTAGTAATGACATATCAAAGCGTTTCAGATAGTCATCCCTGAAATACATATTCTTTTCCTGTCATAAGTGGTTTACTTTTGAGATTTAGGATCCCAGTTATCATTTTCTGAGTTACAGATATGATCAATGAAATCTGTGGAGTTTGTTTTATTTGTTTGACTTATATCGTGTTACATTACATAAGCAGTGTGTGTCTCTTCGCCAAATCTCCCTTGGCCATACCCTTCTCCCTTCTCCCTTCTCCCTTGCCTCTTTTCTCTTTTCTTTTCTGCAATATTCTCTGAGTTAATTTTGCCTTTTACTCTGGTTCTAGGGAGTTAGAGCAGATGGCAACTCTGATTTAAGTGATGAAATTGGCAAGCAACTAAGTCTAAAAAGTGCCACAGCTGGACTAAGGTAATTTGTCTTAGATAAGATCTTTAAGGCTGAAGACTCCCTTCTGAACAAACAAAATTCTCCATGTGGTATCATTAGCTCTTTTCTAATCAAGCTAGATTGATCATGGTCTTAAAGTATATGCATTGATGATGTCAGGCCCATAGGAGCTGTTATATACATGCAACGGAATAATCTTAAGATGTGTCTAAGGAGCACTGATTCTGCAACTGATACATCTGAAGTTGCAAAGGTGGGCATCATAAGTTATGCAATTATAAGTTCATCTTTATTGTATATGACTATTTTGTGATTTTCTTTCCCTCTGTAAACTTGAAGGCATATGGCGGAGGTGGCTGCCCAAGTTCCAGCTCCTTTATAATAAGAATGGATGAGTATAATCAGTGGCGGTCTGTAAACATGTGATGATTATCAAGGTATAAAATGTGTCCTAGAGGCACTCACTTGATAATTATGTAATCTAATAAAATTAAATAGGTAGACGATCTCATCTCCTATATATATTTGTTTGTCTGGACATACATTTTCCCTTTTTGATTTTGGCTAGCTGACATTAGAAAATTCCACTGGAAGTTTCAAATATTTTTGCTTAATCACAAAGAGAACAGCAAACTTTCTTTTGTATTTCATAAAGTATTCCGAAATTGACACTTCTGGTGCTGATGTTGATTTTCTTTGGACATAAACTTGCTCTTTTGTTAAGGAATAAATCCAAAAGAATGCATCTGAATGTTAAGGAAATTTTTTCTTGAACAATATCTTCCATATAACACATAAAACTCTGGTGATGCCTTAATTTTTTTTAACTATACCTTTTGGGTCCTTCTAATTCTGTGGTGTTAAACTCTTGAAAGATTTAACAGGGGAGTGCATTCATTAGTTCACTGGACAACCTTCAACTGCTATTCCCTTGGCTGTTGGACAAGTTGCTAATTCACAATGTTCACCACCTGTGCCCCACCATGTCAAACTTCTATTTTCCATTCCCACCGAGAAGTACAATAGTATTGCCATGAAGGCCACCCCAGCGTCTAGAGCTGCTGAAAGAATGTAATTGTACCTTTGCCACCACTGCTTTCCGTAACGGAAGATGAAAAAGTTGAAAATAGTTCCAACTATAATCCAGGCATTGTAGTTTAGTGGTGTTGCTGGTGGCATCATCCCTGTTGCTCCTAGAAGGACTGGAAGGTTAATTAGGGGAATCCAAGATTGCTTGGGAAATGTCTTGTGCAAGAGCCAAACAATGACAGGTCCTACTGCACCTCCAGCGAAGAACCAATTCATTGCGCGATAGTTTCCTAGAGATCCAAAGATTCGTTTGGGTCCCACCAAACCCCATATAACTGATGCATCGAAGAAGACTCGGTCACCAGGGCATGTCCAGGGACTGTCAGCAGGGAGGAGATCATCGTGGCATATGTTCTCAATAGAGTTCAGCAACCACCATGCTACTGCAAGGTTGATAGTTCCAGCTAGAACCGTTCCTATGAACTATAGATAAGCAGATGAAATTGCAAGAGATGTAAATTGTATCAGCTGCCGTGCATGTAAAGAAAACACTGGAAAACTGAAAAAAAATGTGTGTACAGGATCATCCTCAGATAAGTTATATTAATTATTGAGCTGAAGGCATGGAGTTTTGATGGAAACCATATCATCTGTTAGGTTAAAAAGTATTCATTCTGTTATAATTTGTTTCATACTTTGGACCTGTTTTATTTTTAAATAATTGTTATTGATATTCATAATTTACCAGTACAAAGGGCTTATCACTAGAGAAACAAGATGTCTTTTTATTTGTGACAGCATAGACATCAAAATCTTTTGAACACTCCTTAGTGATACTTTCTTTTATATAAATATTTGACAACAACTATCACCAGCCTTTTGTCTGATATAAGTAAGGTTGATTCCTAGTTTGATCAGAATTTGTTGATATAGAGCTATGCAGTGCTTTTGTTTTTGTTTCTAAACCTTGTACTGATACCTTAATAGTTTATCAAGATCATTTTAGTGGTTTTTAAGACCTTGTTTTCTTGTTTTATTGAGATATTCTTCATAGATAGAAGAAAACGTACCTGTACCAAGAACATGGATCTTGGAGGTATCTTCATGTAGTGTCCCAGCTTGAAATCATTAAGGAAGGAGACTGCTTGAGCCATGCTCATATAACCATAGGTTTTGAAGCATACATTTGCAATAGGTCTTCCTGGATATATGAGACCCATTACATACTCTGTAATAATGTTCAAGCCTGGTGTCTGTCCATGATGAGTGAAAGCATTAATAGAAAAATAGCAGATTCTTCATAGTTAAAGACAAGGTAAAGTTTGCTTAAGTTCCAGATTTATCATAAAGTGTGGAATGTTATCTTGGAACTGTTGAGTTAAAATATTACCAGAGATTTGAGGATTTTAATTTTTCTTAGCTGAAATTTGACATTTTATCTTCTGGGGGTGGACGGAATTTTATTCTATTTTATTGTTCTAAATGAATTGATTACCTGGTTTGTTGTGGCAGTTATGATGCTAATCGGAAGGGTGAAGACGAAGGCCATGGCACCAGCAAAGAGTAGTCCCCACCATGGCATCTGAACCTGGTCTTTCAAGAAGATACAGAGGACAAGCGATACTACAAATGTTGCAGTAAGCAATATGTAAAACCACCAGGAAGGTATGTCCTTGTAATTTTTCATCAACCTTGTATGAATATCCTCCTTTCCCGTGTAAGAAGCACGATACCGGTCATATATCTCCCTGTTGATAATAGTTTGACAATAGTGACTTTTCTGAAGATTTAAATTTCAGAACTTAAGAACACAAAAGGAATTACCATTTTATTTTTCGTTTTTCTTTTTGAATGATTTTACATGTAAAAAAATCTTTGCTTCTGGTACTGTGATCAGAGTTTTCTATATTCCCTGCTTTGTTCTTGCATTTAATATTGAGTATAGTTGGAGGAAAGATTTTTGATTATTGGTTCAATTTTATTTTGGTGCTTATATGGTATACTGGGAAATGGAACATGTAGATAACATTCATATGTTAATGTTCTCATAAAACTACTATTATAACTCAGACAATTCTTGGTATAATCAAAAAAGGAAAATTGAATACCTTTTGAAATGAAATAGACCAATAAAACTATTAGACTATCAAGGATTTATAAATGGTGAATGAAATTTTCACTCCCCAAACTTACTCCCTTCACTCCTGTATCCGTAGCATGGGAGTAAAGGAGGTGAGTGAACGCTGAGAGTGAAATTATTTTGTTGGAAAATTTTTGGTTTTCATTTTATCAAATGTGGTCAGGATTCTTCTTCTTTAAGTTCTAGTATATAAATTTAAAAATAAAGTCTATATGAAGAAGCTTCTAAAAATGATGAGTATAATTTACCTTCCATAGAAGAGGGCCACATGTGTCAGCGTCGATGCAATGGTGGCAAAACCAAACCCGTAAGTGAGAGCAAAGAACATGCTTAGATTAATTCGTCCCTGCTCTTCATACTTCACTAAATCGATTGCAAACTTGTCATTAACGATTGCTGTTATGTCGTACTTTTGACCTTTGGCTGTAAACAAGTGAGATGAGAATATGGGAAATCTGCTAGCATTGTACAAGTCTAGACCCCAATAAGCTACAGGAATTGCTATGTAAATTATCAATACATAGCCTGCAAAAACATTGACAATGGCAAAGAAAGGGCTGATGAGTGGACTGAACAAGAAGGATGCTACAGCAGACCAATCAAGCGTCACGGCTCCTAGTCCAAGTCCCCTCAGACCTGAACCAATTTGCTGGGCGGTAACTGACTTGGAGAAAATCCAGCAGACCCATGAGATGCTGGTAAGGGTCGTGAAGAGGTACCCTGGGACCAGGTACCAGGAGAAGCTGCAAATTAGTACAATGAGGAAGAACTTTGCCCTTGTCATTCGCTGATCATCTTTCTCATGCAAAGCCCTGCAAATTTAGATCAAAGAGTTTACAATTCAGGATACTATCACTTTGCTGACTTTATGTATGTATGCAGGTTTTACATCTGAATAATGAGCATTTCTGCTTTCTTTTTACATGATTGGGTTTTAAACATTGTGCAACGGATTGACTGATAAATTTCTATGATACAGCGCACATGGTCCATGACATGATCAGCATGAAATATGAAGTGCATGACAGTATGAAACTGCTGCATACCATAATTACTGATGTTTTAATGGATCCTCCTATTTTAATTGCTGTAGTTGATGCAGCCACTGGAGGGTTAGAAGTATTAAAGTTTGCTACTTGACAGGGCAATATCATCATTGTCGTGTTAGACTAGTAAGGACTGGCCATTGATTAGTGATTAAGTCAATATCTATCACTAATTTAGTTCTTAAGTTTGTTTCACAATCCCTCCTACAGAGCTTAATTAGACGCTTATCAACCATTGTTTGGGTGTTTCCTTTTCTTTTTCCTCAACCAAAGGCTTGGGTTTAACCACCATCTTACTTTCCACATATGGTAAGCCAATACATAAATTTGTTTTAAGTTCCCTGGAGGCCAAAACATTGAGTGAACCTCTGAAAGTGCTATTAAGGTCTAAAAAACACACTACTAATTTTCCATTTTGCTGACCTAATTGTAAATTCTTACAGCAGAAGTCATGGAAGGCGTCTGTATGTTTTTTGGCACAAAAAGAGAAAAGGTATTACACCAAGATTTGAACCTAATAATTCTATGCTGACTTCCATCTTTAAAATTTCAACTATCTTACCTATATAGCTGCCACTTGTTTATGAGTTCACATGTGATATGAGTAACCACATGGGCCAAAAAGAAAAGAAAATCCAAGAAAAAGGTTCAACTAGCCACTCTCACTGTGTTATTATTTGATGCAAACTAAAACTATGCTTCTTGGGTCGCCATCGCCATCGCCATCTTTTCTTAATGAACTTGTAAAGTCTCACTTAAACATGTGTTCATATTCTAAAAACAAGCCATGTCTGCAAAGTGTCATCACCCTAATTCATCCTCTTAACTCGTAACAATTGCATGGCTGATAAAAATATAAATAGAGAAAGGGTAAAAACAAGCTTGGTCGAGACTTGTGAGTAAACCCTTTTGCTTTGGTTTTGAGCAATGGGCTGATAAAGCATGGAGCAGCTCACGCGTGGGCGCCGCAAGAGAGTCCCATCTCATGTGACCCATGAGCATCTTTGACGGTGCAACCATTGACTCTTACAATAGTGACACATCAGATGAAAACAAAAAGCAATACTTAAATAAAAGGACAAAAGACTGGCAAGTGGACGCTAAGCGATGACACTATTACTCCATGCCTTGAATGACGGACCCAACCCAGTCGAGATTCCGTCGATGTCCACTTTGGTCTTGCTCTGTGAGCGCTGTACTCTGTAGATTCTGACAGTTCACATAGTGTTCGTTTGTTCTTTTTCTAACCCCTAATTCAAGTTTCTCTCTGTCAAGTTAAAACGAACACTAACAAATAAATATGCCAGTAGTAATTTTTTAGAATTAATTTATGATTTTGCAAAATTTTAATTGTTTAATTACAACTGACCCAAAACTTTTTAAGTAGTATAGAATAAGGAGTAAATGACTTTAGGTGTCAAAGTCAGACTGGTGTTTTACAGGCTTTGGTGAGTTCGACTCGTTATTGAAGAAACTGATTTCGTGTGAAAACTAACTCAGGATCTGTCAAAGTGAAAAAAAACTGTGGCACAGTGAGTCCGGCCTCTGAGAGCATGAGAAGGTAGAATTTAGGAAGGTACCTGAAAAGTGACACTTGCACCAAGGTGCTAGGCCACCACATGTGCGCCGGCTCCACCACATACTTCCTTAGCAGCCCAGCCCAGCCATATCCGAGCACCTGCATCCCGACCCCACCATAATGACCAATCCAAAGATTAACAATAGCACTAGCACTAGTCATAAACAATAATTTCATTTTGAAACTTATAGCTATAGGAGCATCTTGCTTGCCATCTAAGATTATCCAGCTTAATTATTGACAAGCTAGGCAACGATATGGCAACAATCTAACCACCAACTAATAATAATTACAAAGTGGAGTGACTTTTCCTCTAGACATTTGAATTACTTTTCTTGCATTTGCAAAAGAAGAATCAAACTTTATCTGCCAGAAATTAAGAAGCTAGCTAGCTACTTACCTGGGTGGTGATAATGAGAAGCCAACTGGCCAAGAACGATATGCTCCGACCATAAAAGGCTTTGATAATATTAACTATGCCAACTGCGTAAGCAGAACCATTCCCAAAAGCACTTCCAGCATTTGCAAAAATACAGATGAGAACATGCTCTTTCATGTTAAATGAGCCAGGGTTCAAAGAAAACAGTTTGGACCCAAAACCTGGAATTTTAAACTGGGTCTTGGGCAAAGCGGAGGCCATGAAGTGGCCTACGGGAAGTGTGGCAACTTGCACCGTGATTTGAGTTATGATTAGAGGCTCTGTTCTGTAAGAGAAGAACTGGTTGAGAAAAGAGAGGAGGGCGCAGGATAAAATGCCCAAGAACCACATCCTGAAGGTCCATACTGGCAGGGTCGGGTCGTCGGTGTTGGTCACGGTTAGCCTGACTTGTTCAATGGGGGAGATGTCTTCGTTGTCGTAGTTTTCTTCGTTGGCTACATGTTTTTCAGGGTCGGAAGGTTTGGTGCTGGGATGAGGGGCCTGTATTTCCATAGAGCTCATGCTGGAGGCTTTGTGTAGTGAGAGATGGGCTAAGGCTTAAAAGGATTCTATTTATTGAACATGTGAATAGCGTATACGGAATAAATATATTGGGATTATGCCAAGCGCATATATCCATATAATATAATATAAGGGTATCGTTTCCTTTTCTTAAAAAAAGACAATAAAGAATTTGGGGTGCCTTGAACTTGGCACAGAGAACCATTCTGATTGTTAATTATTGGTTGATAAAAAGAAAGAAAGAAAAGTGTGGGAAATGCCAATGCATTATGCATGTCGGCCTTGGACTTAAGTGGTGCTAATAAAACGCAGTGTGAATCCTTTTTGGCTGATGGGTTCAAATATCTCTTACTCCATTTTTAACGGCTTCAATCTCAGGTTTCAATCTAACGAAATAGAAAGGTAAGTTTTAATTTGATTAAAATTTGAAAGACTTTTTTTCTTGGACTAATATATAATTTTTATTTTTTTGTAATTTCCAACAGGTCACTTTGCTTGCCATTCTATCAAATTGGCCAGCGCAACCATGATCTGCCAAGATATGCACAAGCACTAGTGACAACTCCATAGCTTATATCTTTGCAAATTGAAGAAAATTCTTTTTAATTTAGCTAAAAATTATCAAACAAGGTGCTGATAATCCCAACCCAACCACCTAACTAGTAATGACAAAAGCAAGTACCAAGCTGCAATTTTAGAATAATATACAGGGTTGATTACCTGAGTGGTGGTGATCAGAAGCCAACCAGCCAGGAATGATATACTCCGACCATAAAAGGCTTTGATGATAGTAACAATACCAACTGCATAAGCAGAACCACTTCCAAATGCACTTCCTGCATTTGCGAAGATGGATATAAGAACGTGCTCTTTCATGTTGAAAGGACCTGGGTTCAAAGAAAACTTTCTGGACCCTAGACCGGGCAGCTTGAACTGTGCCCTGGGAAGCACAGCAGCCATGAAACGGCCTATGGGAAGTGTGGCTACCTGGACTGTGATTTGGGTTATGATAAGTGGTTCTGTCCTATAGGCAAAGAACTGATTGAGAAAAGAGAGAAGGGCGCATGATAACAGTCCCAAAACCCACATTCGGAAGGTCCATACAGGGAGGGTCGGATCATCGGTGTTGGTTACAGTTAGCCGGACTTCTTCGATAGGTGAGAGCTCGTCGTCGTTGGAGTTTGCCCCGTTGATCACACGCTTTTCAGGGTCCAAGGTGGTGGCAGTAGGGGCTTGTACTTCAAGGGAGCTCATGATGAAGAGTAATGTTGGTCGTTGGGAGATAGGTCCAGTAGGAAGGACATAGGAGGCTTTTTATTGCATGAGGAAATGGACTTTCCGTGAAAACGGGCCAAAATTAATAAATTATGAGTCAATTTTTATGACGAATCACCCATGTAAGTGTAAAGTGACATAAGGTATTTAAGTTTCAAGTTGATTGACCGATCACCTTAAACAGGGTGTAATAAGATTTGAAAGGTAAAAGTTGGATTCCCATAATTCATGTAGGGTTCTCGAACCCACTTGTACGTTCTAGTAATAAATTATAGCCACTCGTTTACATTTCGTGGGGATAAACCCTAAAGCATTGTTTCTAGTCTTGAGCCTTGACTCATGATACTGAAGTTGGAAGTCGCAGTTAATTAGCACGAAATGGCAGGATCATGACAGCTCATGATGACTTTCCACATTAATTAGTAGCAATCAATGTTTATCAATTCAATTTAGTTGTTGTCAGACACCGGCCAATTACCAGCAAGCTTAATCGGACGCGTTGAGGACGGAAACAGAATTGTCACTATGCTTTAATTGATCCACGTAAACTAAATATATACATATCTGATATAAAAGTGTCCTTAATTTGCCTCATTATGGAAATTGCGGTTTGGTTGGATTGAGGGGTATAGGGATCAAACCATAATCAAACTAAACTTAGTGCTAATATCACATCTATTACGAGATCTTCAGGCGCTTCCATACAGAATCACCTCATCTAATTGCTTCATGTACGCTGATGATAATCCAGCAAATCATATATATAAAAATGGCAATTGAGGGAAACAAGTACTCCTACCAGCAGCCGACAAATTGAAGAGCAAATGGCAGGGTCTGAAAGCCCATAGCAGCAATATATTGACTGGCATGCCATATAAAACCAAAGGAAGCTAGCTAGCTTTTTGAACGCTGCCTTTTCTTTCAACTTGTTCAAAGCCAGCTGCAAAATGCTCATATAGTCATGTTTCTCTGCTTTTCTGTTTCTTGTCCATCAACTCACATGTTGTATCATACTTAAAGATACAAGGAGAGCTAAGACTTTTCACAATAGGTGAAGACATTTTTCACACATGATTGAGTAGTTATAGCCTTTCAGGCGAGTTAGTTCCAGCATATACGGTTCCCGTACGCAATGCCATATGCCCAAGGAAGGATTTAGCCTCCATAAACAAAAAGAAAAAGCAACGTCAACGGGTTTTGTCGTTTAATAAATACAAAAGATAAGGATTCCTTGGATCTCAGCCAAAGATACAGTAGCGAACCATGGAATCATATTCAATCCAGTTTTCCGTGGACGCAATACGGCTGGGGTTCGAGCTACAATTTCTCTTGGCCATCGTTTCAGATCATAGCCACTTCAATGCGGAAGCTGACGAATCAAAAGTCAACCTCGCTCCCTGTTTTGTTACGCCAATCTTCTATAATTCCAATCCCTTTCTCTTTTTCCATCACGTTGTGCCGACGACTTGACAAAACTTGTCGCCCTCATTATCGACGTTTGGGACAAAATTTTCCTCGGGGAGTAAGGATAATTGGTATCCAAATTCCATAGAATCCAATAATTATAACAAGCATAATTTGATTTTCTAAGCTTTAGATTTGACATGTTTGTTTATAGTTAAGGTCAAAAGCATTGTCTCTTTGTTTGATTTGAATCAGCATTACGCATACCCTACATTCAACTTTAGCATCCTTGCGTCTCTTCTATCTTGTACCAACCTCAGCTACTACGTACGCTGACAATAAAACCCCCCTTCATTTTATTAGAACATCAACACATTGTTTCAAATTATTCCTTTCTTTTTTTTTTTTTTGGTGCATTAAATTCCATCCATTAAAACCAAAAAGAAAAGAAAAGGAAAGAAAAGTTAGGAAAACCCACTAAACTAGTTGCTTTCGTGATTCTAGAAATTGCCCTTTTCTTCTGCGTCTTGTCAAATTCTGAATATTCGAAGTGATCTATTCGTGTCACCGTAGTCAAGCATGCTGACCCAGGCCATCAAACAGACTCTTGGCAGTCAACGTAAGCCCTCGGCTCGGTTTACCATTTCCCGTCTCATGGGTAGGCCCAGGAAGATATAACAGTGGGCTGCTCCTCTGAATTGGGGAGACGGGTCCTTAGTAGTTTCTAGGTTAGCATCTTATCCCTGATCCCTCGAATCTCATAAGACCCGTTCAAATTATCCAGCGGCCCATCGCCACGTAATTGCCAATGCTAATCATTTTATCAAATATTCCAAATGATTCACATTATTTATATTAATTAACATTAATCAAATTTATTTTTTTCTCATATTAATTTTAATTACTGTTTGATATAATCAATTAAGCTTTCCAAGAGTTTGCTTTTATACATCGTTAGTAAAATGGAATGTAAAGTAAAATATGAAATTGGCACTTGAATATTAATTTTGTTTAATGATATGTGTGTGAATTTGTCTATTCAAGCGGATTTTAAATTTTCATCCTTAAAAATCATACTTAATAAAAAAATAAAATTAAAATGAATATAATTTTCATGCACCATTTCACTTCTCGTGAAATAAGAAAACATTTCAAATGTATTATTTAATCAAGTATATTATTTTTATGTTACATATTTTCCACTTTTATTTCTTTATTTTTTAAAATTATAAAAATAATAGGATGTCATAAAGGATTTTTTTTAATAAAACACAATCTATATAAATAAATATATAAGCACATTTCCATCTACCGTATTAATAAGCATATAAGCATGTTATATTTACCATGTAAATATGAAATAATTAGTTTTCTTCAGAATAAAATAAATACTTGAAAAACAGTTTTAATATTTATATTATAATTGAAAATAAAAAAAATAAAATCACACTTTTAACATTAACATTATAATTGTTTAGGTAAATAATAACACAAAATCACTTTTTACAAAAATTACAATTAACAATTTATTTATCCAGTTGACTTGATTTATATTTATTAATGCATATAAATATGTGATTGAGTAAACATCACAGATAACAATTTTACTAAATAATTTTTGGTAAGATAATTGTATAAATTATTTAGTTAAAATTATAATACAGAATCATTACCTAATAAGATTAGAATACTTAATTAGCGTTACATCATGAATAAGATTAACTTTATATTTATTTAAAACAAATTTCTTAATCTTAGCAAGGCCAAGGCGGGAGTGTTTTGACTTTGGAGAGGTCAAACTGGAACGGGGGGTGGAAGGCAGAGAATTGAGGCTAGACATTGTCGTTGCAAGCCGCGGGCAGCAGATATTCTCAAACGTTGACAAAAACGCAGCAGTGTGTAGATATTCTACTTTATAAACAACATCACAAAAGGTATGTGATTAACTCTTCCTTCTTCTACCAGATAACCAAATTAAGAACAGACATCCAAACAGACAGAAACAATTGGATTGGGCACAAATCTTTGAGTTGTAGCAAATCTTTGTCGGAAACACATGGACTTGGAAGGGGTTGCTAGATTACATGGCACAACTAAAAGGAGGAGGATAAAGCAACAACTTATTCACCGGCCATAAATATAGGCCGCTTCCCCTGTTTTAACTCTTTACCTCATAAAATTATCTTTCTTTCCCTTCAAACAAAGATAATTGACTTGATATTTATATCCAAGGTGGACTTAAAATATACTAATCACGACTGAACCGGAAAGCGTGATTAGCATTACTACGATAATCTATTTTAAATTTGGTTGGAGAATAATTATAGTAAAACCTGAAGTTTCCGAGAAACTACTACCACAACGACGCACGTCTCCCTTTTTCCCTAATCTATCTCGTTCTCTCCGACCTTTTCCTTTTTCTAAAATATTTTGAAATTGAATTATTCAATATTGTGTCATATCTGGTTGGTTAAACCACTTTGAATGAAGCCACACTGAAGACTTTTGGATCTTTCCTGATGATGTTTTTCTGGTTGGGTTTCAACAGGCTTCGCTAATTTCTGATCTGGGTTTTCTTGTTTGCGCCAAGATATTCCTGTTTTTCAAGATTTTTTTTAATAGAGGTAAGCAAGTTATTATGCAGTTTCTGGCTGTTGAAATGTTTGATAATTGCATGGTATTTTGTTGATGGGATTAGTGAATGGTAAAATTGGAATCTTTGTGGCTTTCAGGAAAACACCAGTTGCCATTGTTGCAAGTTTGGTGAATAAAAATCTGATCTGGGTTTCTGTCTATTGGATCTCTAGAGTTGGTTCTGCTTTCATTTGAAGCCATTCATTTCATTCACTGCGGCAGCTTTTCTTTGAATAATCTGAAACCCCATTGGATTGAATAGAATACTTGAGTTAGAAATTTCTGAGTTGTTCAATCTTTGACCGAACTCATTGTAATTTGCTAACTTGATTGGTCAAAGGTGGTTGAATAGAAGTTATGGATTTAGGTCGGGAAGAACCGGCTGGAGATGGAGAAATGGAGGAATTGGTTAGAGTATCCTCTGTTGATAATCCTCTCAGGGAAAATCATCTTCAGAGAACACATTTTCCTGGCATGGTAAGACAGAAAGCATATATTTTTGACGGTCTTGGAAATTATTATAATAAGGAGTGGGATCTTGCTGAAGGTGGTGGCAAGGAGTTTTGTTGGTACCATGTAGAACTTCCAAAAGGGAATCAGAAACTCTCGCAATCTGCACAATACCTCATAGATGTTCTTTGCCCACCTTTAAAACTTCAAGACATTCTCTCACTTGTTAGCAATGGGCCATTTTGTGGACACGTTGATGGAGCGCTTGTCTTTAGGGTTAATTCACCTGGCCCTCCCTCCAGTAATTTTACATTTAGACTAGCTGCCAGGGTTACTGAGAATTCAGTGATTACTGTGTCTTTGGGACGTGTTCCCAGATTAGGTTTCTCACCGGTTGGTCAATCTCTTCTCTCAGAGATTCCTAGTGTTGAGAGTCCATCTTATCATAGAGGAGAGAGGAAGGAAGGGAGTGGGATTGTTATTAGAGAGCATGTTCTTGAGTTCTTATTGACAATGAATCACTCTGAGGAGGCTGATAATCCTGTTCCAAAGTCTGTCTCAAACCTTGTAGTTCACATCATTGATACGCATGTGGATCACCTTCAAGATGTTGTTACTAAACTTGAGATGGAGCTGGATTCTGTGGAACTTGAGTTGGATAGAGGTACATTTCATCCAACACAATTTATTGGGCCCCTTTCGAATAAACACTTTCCTAATTTATTCTATGCTAAATTGGTTTATAGCTCTCTGTGCTATGGATTATGAAACAGTTTTGATTTCCATACTTCATTTATTGATGCATATTTCAATTTCACATGGCCATAAGTGCTTTAAGGATTTTCGTTGACACAGAATGAGCTTGTGAATATGGAATCAATTTGAACTGCAAATGCAAGTGGCCTGTAATATTGTTTCAATAACTTTTAGGGCATTATACTGTCTGAATACTTAGGATGAATACCATTTATGTATATTTTTCCTTCAAACCATCCTTGGAATTAGCTGTAACCTCTTTGAGCAAAGGTTAGGACACCAGAGGTATTAGAGCATTTACTACTGGTGTATAATTGCATTGGCTTTCCATATCTTCACTCTTTACTTGAGATACGAGAAAATATAGTTATTTCTCATTTTTGTTCCCTTGCACCTTCTTTGCTCATTGCCAAGTTTATATTTCACACTTTTTAAGGTTGCATGATTTATTCTGGCAATGAAGTTATCTGTAGATGAAGTCATATGCTTTTTCTGCTTAATCTCAGGTGGATTTGCTCTGAAGAAACAGATGCTAGATGATAGAAGGTTCCCAAAAATGCATCTAAATTTGCAACGTCTCCTGCAGGTAATTTCTCTTTCCCACTTGTTTTCTAAATGGCCAAGAGTGCAGAAAACACTTAAGTTGCTTGGTGGTTGATTGCTTAACTTAGGCTTTGCGTTTGAGGAACTCTTTTGGGCACTCAAAACCTCTATTGAGGAACAATATAGTTAAAAAGAACAGAAGGCCAACCCTTTATGGGGATGTGATGGATGTTTGCCCCTTGTCAAACTACATTTTAATGGGTTAAAATTGCTTTGGTTTTCATGGCCATTAAGGTTTCGCTTTTGAAGGTTGCTGAAATTCCAATGATAGGTTGTGCTTGCACTCATATATTCTGAGTCATCCACAGGGATGTGATTTGGTTGAAAGTCCCATTTATTTTGAGTTTTGGTTTATTGGCTGTGCAAGTAAGACCACGAGAATTGAACCCTCTTTGCTTATTTGTATGTTCCAAAAATGCAGGTGATTGCCCATGGTGAGCAAGTATATCCCCGAGTAAAGGAAAAATGTTCTTCTAAAAATTGGTTTGCAATTGAGGACATCAGCTCCCTTGAAGAGCTGATTGGGCGCTTGAGGAGGCTGAAAGAGAATGTAGGGTTTCTAGCAAATCGTGTTACTGCGATTCAGGCTGGTTTGGATAGCTGGCAGTCGGAGCAAATTAACAGAAAACTCTATTATCTCTCTTTTCTTTCCATAATATTCCTTCCTTTGTCGGTTATCACCGGAGGTAATAATTTGATTTTTGTCTACCTTTCCCTTATTATAGGAGCTCTGATTTGTTGATGGATCTTAGGTGGCAACATTGAATCCTTTGCTTTTTGTTCAACATTTCAGTGTTTGGGATGAACGTGGGTGGAGTTCCATGGACTGTGCAAAAGGACCCTGCACTAAATGATGGTTTCCGCAATGTCATGATTATCTGTGTAGCAATGCTGTTTCTAGTTTTGCTCTGCTTTATTTTCCCTGCTCTTTATACCCGATTGACTGCCTGGCATAGGAGGAGGTCTTTGAGAAGAAGTTGGTCTCATAACAGGAGATCTTTCCTCAAGAGAACCATTGGAATTCAAGAAAGAGGTGGTTACCTTAGGATTTGACAGAATTAAAGAAATTCATTACCATGGTATTTTTCTCAATCACACATGCCAAGGGTACCATTTTATGCACCGATAGAGAGTGGTCAATAGCATCATTTAACTGGGCTAAAATTAGGAATACGTTGTTCATCACTTACTCGTATTTAGGCTAGAGGTGATGATGGCTCTTTGTTGGAGGGGAGTCTTATTCTTTCGCTCATTTGTTGTTATCTTATTTCATTTTTTCTGTACAGGTGGTTCTATTAAATTTTGGCTGTACAAACGCGTAAAGTTTTCAGTTTATTGCGATCTCAATTTGATGGTAATTGCAACTCAGTGGCACTCCCTTTTAAGTTTTCCTTTGAATATTTGATGGTTTTTCAATGATGTTGCTGATTCATCTCCCAAGTCTCAACATTAGCTTTATTGAGGAATCTGGAAGTCAGGTTTATTAGCTGTGAAAGCTGGAATTTGGTTTGAATTTTTGAAGATAGTAACAGAAATTGCTTGAGAAGTGCTAAAAATGACGTCAAAGGTGTACTTGGTGTCCATGTTGGGCTCTGTTTCAGTATATGGAGGTGGATTAATCATCATCCACTCCCAGTTCAAATGCCTTTATAACATATATAACTTTGTGAATATATCTAGTTTCATGTTCCATCTGAATTCGGATTGAAACCATGCATACCAAGCATATAGCTCAGAGGAAACCATCAGAACCTATTTTAAGTTGTTGAAACTACACACACTTAGAGCACCATCTTGAATTAGTTGTGTTGATTAGAAGCCATTGCCTCACTGGTGCATTGGTAAAGGTACTTCTTCAGAGAAATGCCAAAGGGGTAGGATTATTAACAGAGATTGCCCTCCCATGATCAGTGTCTGAAACCATTTTCTTCAGTTTCACTTAAACTTCAGGCTTACCCCCTTTCCTTCTGGAGTCACATACAACATGTCAGGGAGAACTAGCCAAAAGCCATGAAAAATATAAGGATTACTTGTATAATCTTTTGCACTCAGGATATCTGCAGTGCAGCTTCCTTTGAGAATTTGTCAGCCTATCTTGAGCCACAAAGACTCAAGTGTTATTAAGAGCTCAGTGCAAACCATAACCAAAGGGAAAGCAGCCAATCAAATTTCATGTGAGCAGGTAGCTTTGCTGGCATAGAAAGTGCCAAACCAGCAATTGTGTGAGCCACACCTTTCTTACTTTTAGTTGAGGAATAGCATCTAAGAACCTTTTGTGACAAATGTTGCCTGCATTACCTAATTATCTCATGACACATGAAATAGAGCTGGATTAAACCATTCTACATCTCCTTCCAACTTTCCAAACACACATAAACTAAAAAAGTTGGACAATTTCAAACAACATTACTCAATTAATTATCTCACATTCAAACTAATTAATTAATTAATTATTATGATAAATAAAAAATATATTAACAATCATTTATAAAATTTAAAACTTTTTCTCACGGAATATAAAATAATTATCCTAATTGCAATTAGTTAAAATTAAAATTTATTCCTAAAATCTGTAATTACAAATTCTTGTTGGGACGCTCAAATTAGTTCTTAGCCTTCAGTATTCTCCTTAAAATGGACAAAGCTCAATAACCATTCTTCTTCAAGTCAAACCTAACAAAACATAGAAATGCTGTGGCTCCATTCAAGCCATCAGATCGGGTTTCGATGACGTGGGGTATCATTGACCGTGCAAACTGCAGAAAAACGCTAAAAGGTTGGCAGAGTACGTTCGGTCGTTGACCTAGAACCTTCTATATCCTACCAGAAAACCCTCTTTAACCTCCATTTCCACCTCATAAAAAAGTAAAAACAAGTAAAATATCTTTACCCTTAAATTTTGATAAAATTACATAAATATTCATTAATTTTTAAAATAAACACTTCACTTCAAAATATATTTATATTTAAGTTAGATTTAATATTTAATTAATTATTAATATTTCTCTCAAAATACAAATAAAAACATAATTTTATTTTTAATTATTATTATTATATAATTTTATTTTTTATTAATTAAAAAAAAACTCAGCACCGGGGCAGGGCTTCTCTTGTTGAGTTGGGGGCACAAATCAGTGTTTTATTTATTTATTTTTTATAAAAAATATAACAATAATTTTTTTAATTAATTAAAAATATTTTAATTTTTTTTATAATTTTTATTATCGATATTTATATCTTTGAAATAGAATGTCATTTCAACAATTAATACATTTTTGTATAATTTAACAAAATTTAAAATAAAGATATTTTATAAAAAAACCACTTATACAATCAAAAGTTTTGGACAATTAAAATTCAATGTAATAGAAAAGTTTAAGGCAATTAAAATTCATTTAAATAAAGTTGATTGGATTGAAAATAATAAAAATTAATTAAATTTAAAAATATAAAATAAAAAATTAACTATATAAAATAATTTCTTTATACTATCTAAAATAAATTCTAATCAAATAAAAAATTAAAATTATACTCTTAATAAAAATCTTCTTCTTAATAAATAAAATTTAATATACTAAAATCTTATAAAATAAATTCCTGCATGTTCCTAAATCTTAAACCCTAGAAACCTCTTCTCCTCACCTTTTATATTAACCCACAAAGCACCTCCAATCCATTTCTTCGTCGATCCTTCCCTGCTCTCACTAAGTTAAAGCTATGGCTACGGCAGCTCTGCTCCGTTCATTTCGACGCCGTGACGTCGCCTCTGCACCCCTCTCCGCCTATAGATGCGTAAGTTTCCAGCTCTTTAATGTTTGCTTTAAACTTTTGTGTTAGCGTTTGGTGATTTGCTTTATTGATCTGTGTTTTCTGGTAGGAAAAGGGAAGTTTATCTAGATATTCTCGTGTTATATCATTTTATCTGGAGGTTGGTTAAAAGCAGTAGAACTTGAGCTTTTGTGAGCTCATGTTATATCATTTAATCTCGTGTTATATGTTGGATTTTTTTCATTCATTTAGAGTAGAACTTTTGTGAGCTTTTTTTGTTTATTGATTTTGTGTCTTTTGAATCGTGAGCTTAGTTAGTTCTTTACCGAGAATTGAGGTACTGTTCTTATAGCCAAGTGGCTCTTTGGATCAAGCTGGTTTAATCTTTCATTAATTTGTGTTAAATATTGGCCGGGGGTTCTTGAATTTTGTTTGAGACTTAGTTAAGTATGTAAAAATGGTAATTGGAGTTCATTTGTCAAGTACTTCTTAGTGAAGGAAATGACTTATGCTTATTTGGTTGTTGTGCAGCTTACTAGCAAGGGCAAAACCTCAGGAGGAATTAATTGGGCAAGTGTCTCTAGAGCTTTCAGGTAACCATGGTTTGGGTTATTCTTATTGTGTATTTGTTGTAAATTTGTCATTGCACAATGTAACTCTGGATCTTTTCGTTTAATGCAGTTCAAAACCTGCTGGAAATGATGTCATTGGTATTGATTTGGGGACAACAAACTCATGTGTTGCTGTCATGGAGGGAAAGGTAAGAATTAGGCCAGTGAGCAGATGTTCTTAACGATTTTTCTGTTAGTTTTGGAAGCTGAAGTTATTTCATTATAGTCTCTGATTGAGTCTGTTATTGATTACAGAATCCAAAAGTTATTGAGAACTCTGAAGGTGCACGGACCACACCATCTGTTGTTGCCTTCAACCAAAAGGGAGAGTTGCTAGTTGGCACCCCTGCAAAACGTCAGGCTGTGACCAATCCAACTAATACAGTTTTTGGAACCAAACGTCTGATTGGTAGACGATATGATGATCCCCAGACACAAAAGGAAATGGGAATGGTTCCTTACAAGATTGTCAAGGCTCCCAACGGAGATGCATGGGTTGAAGCAAATGGGCAGCAATATTCTCCTAGCCAAATTGGGGCGTTTATTTTGACAAAGATGAAAGAAACTGCAGAGTCTTACCTTGGAAAGGGTGTTTCTAAAGCGGTTATCACTGTTCCAGCCTATTTCAATGATGCTCAGAGGCAAGCAACTAAGGATGCTGGTAGAATTGCAGGTCTTGATGTTCAGAGAATAATTAATGAGCCTACTGCTGCTGCACTTTCATATGGAATGAACAACAAGGAGGGTCTCATTGCAGTCTTTGATCTTGGTGGTGGGACATTTGATATTTCAATTTTGGAGATTTCTAATGGAGTCTTTGAGGTATGCTTGTTCGTTTCTAAGAGGTTTCGTTTTAGTAATGTTTAGGCAAACTGTACTAATAACTATCACATCCAGGTCAAAGCAACAAATGGCGATACTTTCTTGGGAGGAGAGGATTTTGACAATGCCTTGCTGGATTTCTTGGTGAGTGAATTCAAGAAAACTGAGGGAATTGATCTTTCAAAGGATAGACTTGCACTCCAGAGGCTGCGAGAAGCTGCTGAGAAGGCTAAAATTGAACTCTCATCAACATCACAGACTGAAATTAATCTGCCATTTATAACAGCTGATGCTTCTGGTGCAAAACACTTGAATATCACACTGACCAGATCAAAGTTTGAATCTTTGGTAAATCATTTGATTGAGAGGACTAAGGCTCCTTGTAAGAATTGTTTAAAGGATGCTAGCATCTCTATAAAGGATGTTGATGAGGTTCTTCTTGTTGGAGGGATGACACGTGTACCTAAAGTACAAGAAGTAGTTTCAGCAATCTTTGGGAAGAGTCCAAGCAAAGGAGTGAATCCTGACGAGGCAGTTGCTATGGGAGCAGCAATTCAGGGTGGTATACTTCGTGGAGATGTTAAAGAGTTGCTTCTCCTTGATGTCACTCCTCTGTCGCTTGGTATTGAGACACTAGGTGGTATATTCACAAGGCTTATTAACCGGAACACAACCATTCCAACAAAGAAGAGTCAGGTGTGTCTTTGGTGCTAAATGTTTGCCTATCTCCTTTTAGTAGACAGACATTCTATGTCATATAAGCTTAAATAGTCTTGAGACACAGTAAGTTGATCACATATTTTGGTGGTTTTTTTTTTTTTTTTTGCTTTCGATCATGTCTTCTATGAATGATATTTATCTTCTTGTTTCATGTCTGATGGGGGTTCCTTGGTATACAGGTGTTCTCTACTGCAGCTGATAACCAGACTCAAGTTGGTATCAAGGTACTTCAAGGTGAGCGTGAAATGGCTTCTGACAACAAGCTTTTGGGTGAGTTTGAATTGGTGGGCATCCCCCCTGCACCTAGAGGCATGCCTCAGATTGAGGTGACATTTGACATCGATGCCAATGGTATTGTCACTGTTTCTGCCAAGGACAAGGCCACTGGGAAAGAACAGCAGATTACCATCCGATCATCCGGTGGTCTTTCTGAAGATGAGATTGAGAAGATGGTTAAGGAAGCTGAGTTGCATGCCCAGAAAGACCAACAAAGAAAATCTCTGATTGATATCAAAAACAATGCGGACACCACTATTTATAGCGTAGAGAAGAGCTTGAATGAGTACAGGGACAAGATTCCTAGTGAAATTGCAAAAGAAATTGAGGATGCTGTTTCAGATTTGAAGAAGGCAATGGAAGGAGAAAATGTTGATGAGATCAAGGCCAAGATTGATGCAGCGAATAAAGCTGTCTCAAAGATTGGGGAGCACATGTCTGGTGGTTCTGGTGGTGCGCAAGGAGGTTCTGCAGGAGGTGCTCAAGGCGGTGACCAGGCCCAAGAGGCAGAATATGAGGAGGTGAAAAAGTGATTCTGTTAGTTGTTTCTTTTGAGCGGCATTGAGCCACTGCGAAGGGTGATGATATTGGTTTTTTGATGCATATGGGCTTTAGCAGTTTTTTCCTTTTTTTTTTTTGAATGTATTAAGCCTATTAGGATTTTGAGTCCGCAACACTTTCAACATAATAGATAACTCAAAATTTTTCTGAAAGAGCAAGAATAATTAGGTCTTCTTGACTTGTGAAGACAGTGTCTTTTCTTTTCTTCGTGTTACTTTTTTGGCTGCTTGTGCCCATTATTTATCGTATTCCAACGAGGTGCAACAAGATATATTAGAGCATCCGATCATTTAGTTTTCCCACTGGGGTTGGATTGGATTCTATTCTCTATTCCTAAACGCACATGCACAATATATATATATATAAAGAGCTACATAAAAAGTGGAGATTAAAGACCGCATACTGGTAAAAAGAAGGGTATTGTCGTTTTTATTGGAGATGCTTGAATTTAGTTAATTTATTATTTGATTAAGAGTGGTTTTATAAAATAAGAATAAAATAATTATATTAGCGATCTAGAACATGCGTCGTCTATTCATGGGTTGGTTTAAATAAGGGATAATTAAAATATAGTCTTTTTTTAACTTTTTCTTTGAAGCACAATGTTTTTCTTTGTCTCTTATTTGCAAAAACGGTTAAATGTCACTAAGCTTCGTTATGTCTTTAAATTATAATGTTCATCCACTTATTAATATAAATAGTGAATTAACGTGGATGTTATTCTTATGATGAACATGTTTTTTCTTCCCATGATGAACACGTTCTCCCTAAACGTGATCTTCTCTTAACATCCAATTAACAATTTCTAGTTAATACATCGATATAACAGACTAAAAATTCAACAGAAGATGGAGAGTTCTCTAGATAGAAAAAATGGTACGGCAACGACGCAAAATTAGAGTTGTATCGAGTTGAAGGGGTTGCTTTGGCTGTTGAGCTACTCAAGTCAGCTGGTCCTATGAAGTAGGGTGAAAGCAGGAAGAGGGCAGCGAATGAGAAATTTGAAGAGCCATTTGCGGGGTCTTGAGGCATATGATAAAGGAATGGGTGACAAGAAGAATGCCAGCAAAACAATCAAGTGCGTAAATTTTGTAGAAGGATCGTACCTTGGATTAACCAAGTCTTTTCTTCAATGTTTGGGACCATGGGTGAGCTGTTTCTTAGGTTGTAAGGTTGGGGGAAGCGTTCTCCCAAGCTTTACTAGGATCTTTTTCCTCAATTAATATTCCTAAATTTAAATTATTCTACTTACGTTACATTTTGTATATGTTCACGCAAACATGAAATTTTGGTAATTTTTTCAAATGAGATTGGGGTTCGATTAACTGTGCTTATATATATAAATATATTAATTAAAATAAATCAAAATTACTATTTTAAAATAAAAATTGTATCTAATACATTGTTTTCACTAAATTTAAGGAGTAGCAATTCATTGATTACAAATTTCTTTCATTAAACATGGCACTGCTTCACATTTCCCTAAAGATTCTTACCAAATCATGTCATGGAGTGACTGAGGGTCATTATACTAATTAATAAAAATTTACTAGTAAACTTTTTAATTAGAAAATTTTTTGAGACTGAAAGCTATTTTCATAATGTTTGGATAAGAATCGACCCATTTTTATGTGGGTTTGGGCTTTTTTATAAAGCATTGAACTTGTTCATCTGTGCTGCTGCCCTTAAAATGGCCCAAGTTGGGCCTCCAATCAAGAAATGAAAGCCCTGTTGGGCCTTGATTCCTGCATCCAAGGGTTGTCCAGAAACTTCCGACCCTACTCGCAATACAAACTAAACAAAAGGGGTACTTTCACAATATATGAGAAATACATAGGCTTCCATGCAATATCCGATTTCCCTTCCTTTCCCTTCTACCCCTCTTTTGCAAACGGCGCCACTCTTCCAAACCAAAACAATTTTACGTATTTTACCTGTTGCCACCCTCTCCTTAAACCCTAAATTCCCGCCCCCCAGAAAGGTCACTGCTTTCGCCAGAACCCTAAGACACGTCCCAATCGTCAGCTCTCTCTATCTCTCTTGCCCTATGCTTTCGCAACTCTAAACCTTTTTCTTCAGGTTTAACAGTTAGCTCTAGTAAGCAGCCTAAAACTGAAAGGTTCCTCCTTTTTTTTTTCTTTATATGTCTACAGATTTGGTATTACTTTTGCGAATAGTTTAGAGTTTTGAAGTTCATGCATTTATTGTTGATAATTTAACCCATTTTACTTATAGCATTATTTGTTATGAAGGCTATGCGTTTGCTTATATTATGTATTGATTCTTTTTTGGTTTGGAAGAGCGATTTTCATGCCCAGTTATTTATTGCAGGCGGTTTTCAGATATAGGGTTTTTTAATGGGTAGCAAGAAAAGAAGCACCAACTCTGTAGAGGAAGTGGTAGAGGGTCAAACAGATTTAGCTGCAGATAATACAGTTTCGAAGCCTTCCAATAAGAAAAGTAAGAGGTTTATCAAAACGGATGCACAGATGGGAGATGGGGTTGCTGCCTCTTCTGCTGTTCCTAGTTCCATTAAACCAATGGAGAGAAAAAAGAAGAGAAAACAATTAGACAAGGAGAGACGGCGTTCAGTTTTGGAAAATGAGGAATCTCAGCCCAAACAAATGAATGTTGAATCTAAAGGAAATGATGCTCGGGAAAATGTGGCATCTTCATCAACTATTGGTTTGCCTGAGTTCCACATCAGTGTTTTTAAGGACTTGGCCTCTGCTAATTCTTCTGTGAGAGAATCAGCTGTGGAAACTTTGGTGACAGAGTTGCAGGAGGTGCAGAAGGCATATGATAGGCTGGAGAACAAGGACTTCGTTGAGGGTGTCTTGAAATTGGAAGCTCAAAAGAATGATGGCTTGGATAACTGTGCATCATCTTTGAGATATGCTGTGCGTAGACTGATACGTGGTGTTTCTTCATCAAGAGAGGTTTGATCACTATCTCTATTCTTTGTCTCAGACAAATTCATGCAATTTCTTTTTAGGTTTTAGAACTTTATATCTTCCATTTTGTCCTGGATATCATATGCTTACACTTATGTGAAAAATAAATTAGTCCAAAAATTCTTTTTCTATAACACTTAGAGCAATCAATTTACATATGCTCTGTATATGCCATCTATGTTATTAACTGAATTTAGTGTAACATCCTGCACTTGAAGTGCACATGTAATCTTGCACAATATACTTGGCCACCATATGATAACTTAACCTGGCTAATTGTTGCCACTGGTTTTGCAGTGTGCTAGACAGGGTTTTGCATTGGGTTTGACTGCTTTGGTGGCCTCAAGTCCTAGCATTAAAGTGGACTCCCTGTTGAAACTTATAGTTGATTTGTTGGAAGTCACATCATCAATGAAGGGTCAGGTAGGCATTGCTTTCCCCATTGTATACGAGGTTGTGGTCTACTCACATAATGTTCAACAAGTAGTTTCTTATACTGCAGGAAGTAAGGGATTGCCTCCTGGGTCGCTTATTTGCTTATGGTGCCCTTGCTCGATCTGACAGACTAATTAAAGAGTGGTTTTCTGATAAAGATACTCTGCACATCAAGGAATTTATGAGTGCTATTATCTCCCTTGCTGCAAAAAAACGATATTTGCAGGAGCCTGCGGTTTCAATCATTTTAGAATTTGTTGGAGAGGTAGTTCCTAATGGAGTATATAGCCTTTTTCTTCAAAATATTCTTACTGTAGCTGCCAGAATGTGCGGGAATTGTAACAATTCTAAATCTATGCCACTTAAAATCAGAATTTTTGACTCATTAGATTTCGACAGTTGTAATGGGTTTTTGTTCATGTCAATAATAATACTAGTGAGTTGTTGCAATGGTTAGTAATGTATCATTATAAAGAATTTCATTAACATTCTTATGATTGAATGGTATACTAGGTAACTGCTTCATATGTGTTTAATTTGCAAGCATAATATGACTATTGACTGGTAATCTTCCTTGTTATTGTTTAGCAAGTCAATTACAATTGAACTTATTAATCTCTCATGCAACTTTTTTCTAATTTTTTTATGCTAGATCAATAAAACCACCAGAATCACTGTCAAGAACTTAATGAAGAAGCTATCTTTTCTAAATATTTTCCCATGGGAGGGTGGCTTTCTCATAAATGGATAGATAGATAATCTCTTGGAACATATTTTCTTTAAGTAGTTAAGTGCTATCTTTTTTTGTCCCTCTTCCTTTTCCTCTCCCTCCTTTTTATTCCATCTCTTTGTACATTTTCTGCCTCCTTGTCCTTGCTTCTATATATGTTGTCACTTGTTTTATCTTTGTGATGTATAATAACTGCATACATTTCTTGGTTGGCAATGATCATGCCGGGAGTGTAAGTATTCTTATGTGTATGTATGTCTTGGCAAGGCTCATGTCAGTAAAAGTGTTCTGGTTGCATAATGTGTTATGTTGATGTTTCAGTATTTAGTAACATTTCTATATTCTGCAGCTGCCTGATGAAGCATTGATGGATCATATTCTTGAAGCTCCAGGAATTCCTGAATGGTTTCAAGAAGCCATTAATGTTGGAAATCCTGATGCTTTGCTTTTAGCATTGAAAATTCGTGAAAAATTGTCCATTGACAGCACATCATTCGGTGAACTTTTGCCAAATCCATTCAGCTCAAGCAAACTTTTCTCTGCTGATTACCTATCCTCTATTGATAACTGCTTGAAGGTAACTTTTAATGCATCTGTATGCTGCAGGGGTAATTATTGAGAAAAATAAAGTTTAAATATGTTCTAAAAGTATTTTTCTTTGTATGTAATATGGCAGGAATCCACATTTTGTCAACCCCGGGTTCACAGTTTGTGGCCTGTTCTGGTAAATATTCTACTACCTGATACCGTTTTGCAGGCAGAAGATGTAGCATCGGTTTCTAATTCCTTTAAGAAGTACAAAAAGGGTCGCAAGTCTAGCTCTTCAGAAGAAGAAATTGTTAAGAACGTCCAATGTTTCTGTGAGGTTGTTATTGAAGGATCCCTCCTTCTGTCATCTCATGATCGTAAACACTTAGCACTTGATATTCTGCTTCTTCTCCTGCCAAGATTACCTTCCTCTTTTATACCAATTGTTTTGTCCTACAAACTTGTTCAGTGCTTGATAGATATACTTTCCACGAAAGATTCCTGGCTGTATAAAGTTGCGCAGCATTTTGTTAAAGAATTGTTAGATTGGGTTAGCAATGATGATGTCAGAAGAGTAGCTGTTATTGTGGCCTTTCAAAAGCATAGCAATGGAAAATTTGATTGTGTTACAAAGACGAAAACAGTTAAAGATTTAGTGGCAGAGTTCAAAACAGAAACAGGTTTCATGCTATTTGTTCAGGACTTGATTAACTTGTTTTTGGATGAAGGCCATGCCTCTGAGGAACCATCAGATCAGAGTCAAACAACTGATGAGAATTCTGAGATAGGCTCAATTGAGGACAAGGATTCTATTGGAATTATGGGGAATGCTGATTTTTTGAAAAGCTGGGTTATAGAATCTCTTCCTAGCGTTTTGAAACATTTAAAGTTGGATCCTGAAGCAAAATTCCGAGTGCAAAAGGAAATATTGAAGTTTCTAGCTGTTCAAGGTCTATTCTCTGCATCTCTTGGCAATGAAGTTACTTCATTTGAATTACAGGAGAAATTTAGATGGCCAAAAGCAGCCACCTCAACTGCTCTTTGCAGGATTTGCATTGGACAACTCCAATCACTGCTGGCAAATGCTCAAAAGGTTGAGGAGCCACGGTCTTTGGCTAATGGACTTGAGCCAAATGACCTTGGTTGCTACTTTATGCATTTCTTTAGCACATTACGCAATATTCCTTCAGTTTCTCTCTTTCGGACTGTAAGTGATGAGGATGAACAGGCAGTCAAAAAATTGCAAGAAATGGAGAGTAAACTTTATAAAGAGGTAAGCTTGCTCTCTTCCTTTGCTAATAATAATCGATGCTTTTGACTGTATGTTTCTGATTTTGGGGTAATTTTCTATACTTAATCTATGTTCTTGAACAATATTTGTTCCACATGCTTGTTGACATGGCTAGCAGCTGAAAGGTTGGGGTAAGTCTTGTTTTACTGCCTAGTAATTTTTTTTTTAACACTTATCTATTTGTTCATGGTTTATTGACATGGTAGACAAAGGCTTTATCTCTGGTGAATAACAATGGGAATGTTTTCTTGTATGATCTTATCTGTTTGGCAACTTGTAACTTTAGTAATGCTCGTCTTCAACCTTCTTTGCTATTTACTCTTGGAACAATTTACAGCTTTTGAATGCTTGTTTAATGGCAGGAAAGGAACTGTGGGCTAAGCGGCAATGCAAATAAACTGCATGCATTGAGGTACTTGCTTATCCTATTGCTACTCCAAGTGCTCCTTCGACCTGGGGAATTCTGTGATGCAGCCTCTGAACTTATCATATGTTGTAAGAAAGCTTTTTCAGCTCCTGATGATCTCGACTCATCTGGAGAAGATGAGTTGGACAATGATGCAGCACCAGAATTAATGGATGTTCTTGTGGATACTTTGCTTTCCTTGCTGCCACAGTCATCAGCCCCTATGCGGTCTGCTATTGAGCAGGTGTGCAACAATGACTTGTTCAAGATCATTCATGTCTTATATCCTATACCTTTGTTCTGGTTTTGCAACTCCTTAATTTTTTTCAATTCCTCCCTTGTTTAACATTTATAATTGCCTCTTATTGATACTGTTCATAATATTCTTTCCTAATTAAATGTTTTCTTCATTATATTTATATCTTTTCTGTTCAGCTGTAGTTTTCCTGAAAACTATACATTTTATTAGAACAACTTGAAGTTTTTTTTGATACTTTTATAAGATACTTTCACTTTTCTTACTATAGGTGTCTTTTCACGAATCTTATATGGTATTTAGTTTGGCATGTATTATCTATAGGTTTTCAAATATTTCTGTGGTGATGTCACTGATGATGGACTAATGCGTATGTTGCGGATAATTAAGAAAGACCTAAAACCTGCTAGACATCAGGAAGCAAGCAGTGAAAATGATGATGATGATGATGACCTTCTTGGTATTGAAGAAGATGAGGATATTGATGAAGCTGATATAGGTGAAACAGCTGAGAGTGACGAACAATCAGAGGACTCTGAGGCAGTAGCTGGCAGTGAGGGGGCTGATAAAGAACTTCCTGAAGATTCTGATGATTCTGATGGAGGAATGGATGATGATGCAATGTTTCGCATGGACACTTATCTTGCCCAGATCTTTAAAGAGAAAAAGAACCAGGCTGGTGGTGAAACTGCTCAGTCCCAGCTTGTCCTGTTCAAACTGCGAGTTCTTTCACTTCTGGAAATTTACTTGCATGAAAATCGAGGCAAGTGTTTATTGCTTTGAGTTATCTTTCACAAAATGTCAAATGCTACCTGTGATGGCTACTTGCTGCCAATTTGAATATGTGACTTCTACAATTGGTTTGTCTATTTGTCAATATTTGTTTAAGTTCAGGAAATGTTGACTTTTGTGAACTAGATACTTCATTGAAGAAGTGTTTCTTTTGTTTTACCTTCAACTTATGTACAGCATTCTAATAATTACTTATTTTATGATCTTTCTAATACAGGTAAGCCCCAAGTCCTGACAGTATACTCTAAGTTGGCTCAGGCATTTGTCAATCCACATACTATGGATGGCAGTGAACAGCTTGGGCAGCGAATATGGAGTATTCTTCAGAGGAAGGTATTCAAAGAAAAGAAGTTGCCCAAGGATGAATCTATGCAATTGTCTACTCTTGAATCTCTATTGGAGAAAAACCTTAAGTTGGCATCAAAACCATTCAAGAGAAAGAAATCTGCTAGCACCGTATCGAAGAAGAAGATGTCAGCCTCTTTGAACAGACACAAAATGATTGTTTCCCTTGCTCAGAATTCTACGTACTGGATATTGAAGATCATTGAGGCAAGAAATTTCTCAGATGCTGAATTGCAGGAAGTTTTTGATCTCTTACAGGCTGTGTTAGTGGGGTATTTTGACAGTAAAAAGTCCCAAATAAAATCTGGATTTTTGAAAGAAATATTTAGAAGGAATGCTAGGATCGGCCATCGACTCTTCAGCTTGCTGTTAGACAAATGTGGCAATGCAAAATCAGACTTCCGACGGGTTGAGGCTCTTGATTTGGTGATTGAAGTATTGAAGTCGCAGGTTCCAATGAATCCTAGTGAAAGCAACCGGGATGCATCAAAGAAACTCTTGAAAAGCCATCTGCAGAGTCTAAGTCATTTAATAGAGAAGTTGGTGACCAGGATGCCTGAAAAGAAGTTGAGAAAAACTGAAGTGCACAAATTTTGTGATAAGATCTTCCAGATGATATCAACACTAGAGCTAACCGAGGCTTTTCTTGGATGTTTGGGACCGGATGCTCGTTCTGCTTGTGAATCTCAACTCGGTTCCCTTTTTCTTAAAGTCGAAGAAGCTGGAATGAGGGCCAGCTGTAAGATAATAGATATTTGTGGAAACTCCTTACAAAAGGGAGCCTGATTTCAGCTGCCTACAGTGGCTTGGGGGCAGTCTCATTACTACAGCCAGTGTGGCTTCAAATAGATAGCTGTATTTGAGGAACACGTGTGGTCTCTCCTGATTGTTGCTCCAAGTAACCTGAAGACTCGCTTGGTGAGATTGAAAAAATTTTGTCAGTAGTTATTTTTCTAGTTGCTTTTGTAAGTGGTCACACTGGGAGAGAAATTGTGGACATTCAGGCCTAATTTATCAATAAAATTGTCAGTGATTTTATTGAACAGGCTGCTCCTATTTGTCATCTAGCTGTTTTCTCACCCTAATGTTATATGCAATGTTAATGTTGTGTTGATTGTGCAAATGTTACTCCCTGATAAAAGAATACATCTCTCTCTCTCTCTCTCTCTTATCTGTGCAAGTCAGTGTCCATGTTCCAGAATCGTGGGCATAGGTAAGTATCTATATCTTGGCATGCAGCAGCATCCGATCACTGAAGATACTGCGTTGTTTACTTTGGGAACTAAAGAAATAGGATTTGTATTTCTTCATGAGAATAATACACGTATTTTTGAATGATGAAAAATATGAAGCTTCGTCTCCCCAACCACCGTCCCCACTCTCCATTGCTGTTATTGTCAGCATCTCAAACCCTTTTTGGGTGCCATATGTTGACCATGTCAACAAGGTGGTGGTGCCACCCAATACCCAATTGAATATCACTTGGCTTGCTTCTAAATAGATGTTTTCAAACTTTCTTGCTGAATTAGCAGATTTGGCATATGATATGATCATAAGCTTTATACCATGTAGCATGCATTCTATCAAACACTTTTCTCTCTCTCTTTCTCTCTCTCTATATCAATGTGGAATAGAGGCAATTTGCATATACGACAAAAGCAAAGGCTTCGTAGATATTTTTCTCACTCATCAGATAATCAGGAGAGTAAAAGTGACGTTGCCGTTGTTGAAATAACAGTAACACCAGACCACCTCCAGGCATGGTAGGGTGGATGATAAGCAAACGATAGCTTACCAGTTCTGGACCTTGAGCTAGATGGCGCACAGGTATTGGGCAAAGCGCACGTAAGTCAGGCCATTGAGAACCTTTTTTCTCTGGAGGCGGCAACCAGCTTGTGTATGTCATGTTCCCATCCTCTCGAATCTAAATCAGGCAGGCAGCAGTTGCCTTCTCTCATCAATTCCTTCCCATATTTAATCAGAATTTGTGCAGAGTTACGTTACTACTGTTATCTTCTTCCCCATCTCTTCCCCTAATAACAAACAGAAAATAAAGGCTACAGCCACCACTCCGGTTATATTCTCTCCTGTTTACCGAGGAAAGAACATGCACTCTCAAAATTTTGGATTTGAGTCTGTTGACACAAGCCACGCCTACCAACAACCAATAAAGAAGTAAAGATTAAAATTGTAAATGCCTCTATTGATGCTGAAATTTCAAGTATTAGGGTTAAATGCTAATAAAGTATTTTTCCAACCCCACTATGTTTCCCTCCTACCTATCTTCTACCAATCTCTAACTCTTTTCCTCCCTACATTTCCCTACCCACTAAAATCCACATTCATTCTTCTGGCCAAGGTGCCCTGCCCCATTTCCAATTCTCATCAATTTCTTTCCTCCAAAGAGAGCAACCATTACAATTCACACAACACACTTAAAGAACCCACCCTGTACAACAACAAAAAAAGAAACAAGAAGAAAAAAAAGGTTCATACATTCAACATTTAGTACTCTATTGAAATCCACATCTAATTTTCAATTTGTTAGCAATGTTAGCAAAATCTACCTCATCTATATCCCACCCAACTCCTCCTGGATTGCCCCAAAATCTCAGCTCACAAGCTTCAAAGACATATAACCCATCCTTCAATCCAAGTCCTTAAGATCGCGCATCATCAGCATCAGAATCACTTCCTGACGAACTCCCAGAGTCCGAATCTGCAAATAATAACCTCACAAAAATAAGCATTTTTCCCCCCAGTCAACTTTTTCTTTTTCGTAAAACCATTATTCCAATTGAGTAGAGTTATACCGCTTGAAGATGATGAATCGCTACTTGAACTGCTGGAGCTGCTAGAACTGCTACTAGCACGATCATTATCCTT